>NW_027287562.1:0-2500 GCF_022747635.1 Hetaerina americana
GGTAGGTTCTGCGCCTACCATGGTTGTAACGGGTGACGGGGAATCAGGGTTCGATCCCGGAGAGGGAGCCTGAGAAACGGCTACCACATCCAAGGAAGGCAGCAGGCGCGCAAATTACCCACTCCCGGAACGGGGAGGTAGTGACGAAAAATAACGATACGGGACTCATCCGAGGCCCCGTAATCGGAATGAGAACACTTTAAATCCTTTAACGAGGATCTATTGGAGGGCAAGTCTGGTGCCAGCAGCCGCGGTAATTCCAGCTCCAATAGCGTATATTAAAGTTGTTGCGGTTAAAAAGCTCGTAGTCGGAGGTGTGTCTCGGACGGTCGGTTCGCCGCTTGTCGGTGCTCAACTGGCCGGTCCGGACGTCCTGCCGGTGGGGTCCGCGAGGCTCCGTTATCCTTCTTTGGTCCTCTTCACCGAGTGCCTTGGTGGGCCGGCACGTTTACTTTGAACAAATTAGAGTGCTCAAAGCAGGCCGTTGGTCGCCTGAATACTGTGTGCATGGAATAATGGAATAGGACCTCGGTTCCATTTTGTTGGTTTTCAGAACTCGAGGTAATGATTAATAGGGACGGACGGGGGCATTCGTATTGCGACGTTAGAGGTGAAATTCTTGGATCGTCGCAAGACGAACCGATGCGAAAGCATTTGCCAAGAACGTTTTCGTTGATCAAGAACGAAAGTTAGAGGTTCGAAGGCGATCAGATACCGCCCTAGTTCTAACCATAAACGATGCCAGCTAGCCATCCGCCGAAGTTCCTTCTATGACTCGGCGGGCAGCTTCCGGGAAACCAAAGCTCTTGGGTTCCGGGGGAAGTATGGTTGCAAAGCTCAAACTTAAAGGAATTGACGGAAGGGCACCACCAGGAGTGGAGCCTGCGGCTTAATTTGACTCAACACGGGAAACCTCACCAGGCCCAGACACCGGTAGGATTGACAGAATAAGAGCTCTTTCTTGATTCGGTGGGTGGTGGTGCATGGCCGTTCTTAGTTGGTGGAGCGATTTGTCTGGTTAATTCCGATAACGAACGAGACTCTGGCCTGCTAACTAGGCGTCGGAATCTATTATGCTTCCGACGTAGCTATCTTCTTAGAGGGACAGGCGGCTCCTAGCCGCACGAGATTGAGCAAATAACAGGTCTGTGATGCCCTTAGATGTTCTGGGCCGCACGCGCGCTACACTGAAGGAATCAGCGTGTCCTCCCTGGCCGAAAGGCCCGGGTAACCCGCTGAACCTCCTTCGTGCTAGGGATTGGGGCTTGCAATTGTTTCCCATGAACGAGGAATTCCCAGTAAGCGCGAGTCATAAGCTCGCGTTGATTACGTCCCTGCCCTTTGTACACACCGCCCGTCGCTACTACCGATTGAATGATTTAGTGAGGCCTTCGGACTGGTGCGCGGCGCTCGCCGCCTCAACACCGGTGGCGCCGATGTTGCTGGAAAGATGGCCAAACTTGATCATTTAGAGGAAGTAAAAGTCGTAACAAGGTTTCCGTAGGTGAACCTGCGGAAGGATCATTACAGCTTTCGATTATAAAATCGTAGCTTTGGAACGAATTGGTGAAGAGAAAAAGGGACAAAGAAGGCGAGCAGTCGGGTGCCCGGCTTTCAAAAGCCGGCTTTAAAAGACACACGCCCAACTCGCTCGCAAAGAAGGGAAAAAATTCCCAGTTTGTATGTTTCGATGAAACGAATTTTTTACATAAAATGAAATGAAAGAAAGAAATTCTAAACGGTGGATCACTCGGCTCGTGGATCGATGAAGAACGCAGCTAACTGCGCGTCGAATTGTGAACTGCAGGACACATGAACATCGACGTTTCGAACGCACATTGCAGCCCTCGGATTTTGTTCCCGGGCTACGCCTGGCTGAGGGCCGGCAATTCAGTTCGCGAACGGAAACGTTTGCGTACTGGGGCGACGAGCATCCCTCGCTGGGATGGATCGTCGCCCGGATTGATAGGGGGCTCTGCGGGAGATTGGGCGAGACCCGTCCCCGCCGGTCGAGGTGAGACGCTTCGTTATTTTTTGACGGCGTTCGCCTGCGGATCGGTGGGGGCTCGGTTATTACTCCCTCTCCACGGGCAACTATATCATTTGGGCCGACCTCAGAGCAGGTGAGACCACCCGCTGAATTTAAGCATATTAATAAGCGGAGGAAAAGAAACTAACCAGGATTCCCTTAGTAACGGCGAGCGAACAGGGATCGACTCCAGGGCCAAAGCTCGCGCCCCCCGCGGGGCGCCGAGCGCTGTGGCGTTTGGGAGCGTCCAATTTCCCGAGGGGCGCCGGAGAGTCCAAGTCCCTCTTGAACGGGGCCACGGCCCGGAGAGGGTGCCAGGCCCGTGCGACCTCCGCGCTTGCCTCCCGGGAGGGGCGCTCCTCAGAGTCGGGTTGCTTGAGAGTGCAGCCCAAAGTCGGTGGTAAACTCCACCTAAGACTGAATACGGCCACGAGACCGATAGCGAACAAGTACCGTGAGGGAAAGTTGAAA
>NW_027287563.1:0-49342 GCF_022747635.1 Hetaerina americana
TTACCTTGTTTGCGTAGTGTTTATTGTGAACAGATATTAATATTGAATATGGTTTTCTCTTTATCTTTAAATTGGAATTAGAAAATATAAATATCGGGTAGCTAATTTGTGTTCATTTTGTCTGGCATTAAATCAGTTTGTGAGGATTTGTTAGTTATTTTGTCATAACTGTGCCAGTATGTTGTATAAGAGTTTAACTATCCTCAATGCTCAAGTAAAATCATAATTACATAAAATTTTCTGTAAATAAAAAGCTGTATTGCCTACACTAATAATGTAGAATAGAAAATATTTTGAATGAAAATTGTCATACTGTACAGATTAACGATAGTATTATTATCCCATAAATTGATACTGATATGGCCTTCCATTAAATGTTACTTTTTTATGATGCATTTTATCATAAAAGGAGTGGTTTTATTACTACTCTTATTCTTCTATGGTGTGGTAGCACTGAAATGAAACTATTTATTTTCAGTCCATATTTCATACCATTTTGGGAGCAAAATTGATGCCAATCACGTAAAAATCTTTTTGTAATTTTTAATGCATTGGTATATTGTATGAAAATGTGGTGCTGATTTTGTGGTATTGAATCCAGTGCTAATGTACAGATGAAAATATCAAAAGTGAGACATATATTTGTAGATTAATCACTCTTAAGAAAGTATTGCTTGTACATAAAGCTAAATTCATAATTTTCACAATTTTATTTTGTCCACATTGGGAAGATACTTTAATAAATCATAATCTTTATTTGAATGGGTTGTGAACAGTAATTTTTCAAAAGCTTGGCTACCTGTTGAAGTGGAAATTTATAATTTGAGATTTGTGGGCTGATACATTGTGAAAATTATTTTTAATTATGCTGAAGATATGTTAATAAAGATGAGTAACATATAATTCCTGGTTTATTTTCATTATTTCTTCATTTATATTTTTTTACTTCTTTTATTGAGTCTGGACATTTTTGGCTTAAAGTAATTAGGCCCAGTTAGTAATTTGTTCATTAACTCAAGTTAAAAAAAAGTCCATGGAACTGGGCTAAAATTACGAGGAAAGAATGACTTTGTCAGAGGATTTAGCATGGGTGCTGGTAAAATGAGTGAACTCAAAGATGCATCCAAAATACTCTGATGTGGGTGTACATAAAAAAATAAGTAACTCCGAAGATTTTTGTGGAAAGTTCACACTTTTATAGCAAAAGACAATTTCATTATCCAATTTTGGAAGTAGTCAGGTTTTTATTCTGATTAAGAGTACTTAGTCACAGCAAATTTTCATAAAGAGGAGTATAAAACAACTAGAGCAAATCAACATTTAGTTACCACTGCTTCTTACTGTTAAAAAAAATTTCGTGATTGAAACCTAGAATGGCATTTTGGTTCTCTCATCATTATTATTATTATTATAAATACACATGTGCTAATAGACACTGTCAGGTGGCACACAAGTCCCAAACAATTGCAAAATATAATACATAAAACCAGACAAACACAGATCTCTTTAACAAAACAAGTGAATCCCCATCCCATTTACAACCATTAACCAGCAAGAAAAAAAAAGATACATAAAAAAAAATTAAGCTATAACATATAATACCATACACCACACATAAATCAAATTTTTACATATATACCTTACATCTATTCTTAAAAGTATACACTCTGTTAGGAAAGGGCTCGAATATTTTTGCAGGTAAGGTGTTCCACTCAACAATTGTTCTATTTAGAAATGAAAATTTTTTTTTATTTGTCCTCTGTGCCTGGCATTTTATCTTAAATTTGTGATCATTTCTGCCTATAAAATTTGGGTTCCCCGCCTCTTTCCTAAGATCTTAAATATCATAAATCATCAAAGATCATAAATTAATAATAATTATTAATAAAAAGAGATTTTAAAGATCATAAATCTTTATGCAGCATAAAAGTTCAATATTTGGCTGGATTTATCTCAATTGTGTTTCTTTTTTTAAGGATTTCCATTCTGGTCTTAGAAATAATAATCTTCGGGCTTTTAAAACTTCTTTTCATTGGTGCTTGTTTCAAATGTGCTGTTTTTCCTTTTAGTTTTCCTCTTGCTCTGCTGCCCTGTAAACATTTTAGTGCAATCCTCATTAGCCCAAGCTACGCCATAAACTCTTGGTAAACTATGGCAATAGTTTGTCACTTATCTGCTTCACAATCTGGCTTGGGCTCTTATAATACTGGCATAGCCATGGCCGTCTTAAATGTACTTCAATCAAATATATGCCACCAGCAGTATGTGCACCTACCAGGGAAATTGGTAATTAGGCATGAATTTCAATTATTAGGAAAACTTGAGACTATTTTGTTCATTGTGAATACAGTCCTTGACTTTAGTTTGTTTCAAAGTAGGCTAATTCCAAAACATTTACTATCATGATGTTCATTCATAGGTCATTCTCACTACCCAAGATTCCAGTGAATAGAGTACATTTCACAAGGAATATAGTATAATTCTTTAATTTCAGTTAACTCATAATGAAATCTCTAACATTTGTCACATTTCTGGTCAAGTGATGACAGGGACATGGCAAAGACATGAGCAACTCATTTGTTAAAGAAGTTTCAAACACACCAATGGAGCGTGGTCATTTTGGGGGCCAAATAATGTTTACAGAATGAATTGGAATGAACAGATTTCATCAAGTAAGTAATGTAGGCGTTAAACATCCTAATGGAATTAAAATTATTCAATGCCATCCAAAAAATACGAAACTCAATTCGCAATGCCTAAGGCATCTAAAAACAATTTCAAGATATGAAATTTAAATACAATTTACCTAAGTTAATGATTCCTTAAGAATGTAAATACAGAATTAGGTAAAATTAAGTACAAAGAATTGAACAATAAATTGAGGCAGGCAACAAATAAAGCAAAAGAAGCATGGTGGAAGATGCAGTGGGGGGATATGGAAAGTCTGCAGAGGACGGGTGAAATTGGTGCGCTGTAGAGCAAAGTTAAATCGTTATCGGGAAGTAAGAAAGGGAGATCTATGCCAACAGTTAGAGATAAGGCGGGTAAGGTAATAGTTGACGCAGGAAAGATCCAAGAGAGATGGAAGGAGTATATAGAAGAACTGTATAGTAAAGAACTCAGACCAACAAAGTTAGACATTGAAAAAGAAAATGACGTAGAGGACAGCTTAGGTCCAGGCATACTAGACGATGAGATAGAAAGGGCATTAAGGGAGATGAAACTAAATAAGGCCGTGGGGGTAGATAACATTCCCGTGGAACTTTTAAAATGCTTAGGAAAATGTGGGAAGAAGAGGCTATATGGGCTGATCCGTAGTATTTATGAGGAGGGAATCTGGCCGGAAGACTTTGTGAGATCAGTTTTAGTTCCTATTCCGAAAAAGGTAAAGGCCACGTCATGTGAGGACTATAGGACAATTAGTTTGATATCCCACGCAGCTAAAGTTGTTCTCAGGATCATAAACAAAAGGATAGAGAGTAGGGCAAATGATTACTTAGGGGATGATCAGTTTGGGTTTAGGAAGGGTAGAGGTACGCGTGATGCCATTGCAGTAATGAGATTATTAATCGAGAGGAATATAGAACACAACCAGGAGGTATTTGCCTGTTTCGTAGATTTCGAAAAAGCTTTTGATAGAGTGAACTGGGAAAAACTAATGAGTATATTGCAGAAAATAGGAATAGATTGGAGGGAAAGGAGGCTAATCCGAAACCTGTGCATGTCTCAGACTGCTCAGGTGTGGGTGGGAAACGGGGAGTCCGGATGGGCAGTGTCAGGAAGAGGTGTAAGGCAGGGTGTCCCATTATCACCGTTGCTGTTCCACCTGTATGCAGAGGAAATGATCAAAGAGGCATGGGAAGAACTGGAGTAAGGAATGAAAGTGGTCGGGGAATTCGTAAAATCAGTTAGGTTTGCTGATGACCAAGCTTTAGTTTGTCAGTCAGCCAAGGGCTTGCAAGCATTGCTGAGTGAATTGAAAATTCAGTGAGACAGGTATGGGATGAGAATCAATATTAATAAAACAAAGGTTATGCGATTTTCTAGAAAGAAAAAGGCTAAGCTTAACATTAAAATAGGAGGGCAAAAACTAGAGCAGGTAGAAAAGTTTACGTATCTCGGTAGTGTTTTGGACCAACACGGTCAAAGTAGTAGGGACGTAAGGAGAAGAATTGCGCTAGGCAAAGAGGCTTTCACAAGGAGGAGGGAGTTGATGACAGGGACGTTGAGTAAGGATGTTAAGAAAAGACTCGTAAAAACTTTGACATGGAGCGTAGCTATTTACGGTGCGGAAACGTGGTCATTGAAGCAGGAGGATAGACGTAGATTGGAGGCTTTTGAAATGTGGGTGTGGAGAAGAAGGAGAAGGTGAAATGGACAGAGAAGAAAACAAACGAGGAAGTACTTGGTATGGTGGGCGAAGAGAGGGGTTTGTTGGGAGCAATCCTATGGAGGCAGGAAAAG
Source organism: Hetaerina americana (assembly GCF_022747635.1). Taxonomy (NCBI): domain Eukaryota; kingdom Metazoa; phylum Arthropoda; class Insecta; order Odonata; family Calopterygidae; genus Hetaerina; species Hetaerina americana. The sequence goes on from NW_027287563.1 coordinate 4,465, forward strand.
TGGATGAAGGGGGTATTGACCGGCAGTGGGATGTTGAAGACTTTAATAGAGGGGAGAATGTTGGGCAAAAGAGGAAAGGGAAGGAACAGGATAGGGATGTTGGACGGGATGAAGGGAGGAAGAAAGTACTCAGAGATGAAGAGGGACCTGATATAGAGTAGAATGATGGATTTTGTGTCTTGTTAGGAGTAATAAAATGTTTGTTTGGTAGTTGTGTCCATCCAAAAACCTACCTTAACCGGTAGATTACCTTAAAAAAATGATTCCCTTTGGGTGTTTGGTTAAAATTCTTTTATCCAGGAAATGTATTAGTCTTCTTTTAGTCAAGTTGCTTCCAGTGTTCAGTTGTATTCCCAGTAGTAGGAATCTCAATGTCTCCATCACTTTTTAGAAAGCTTGAGTTTAATATTTTATTACTATGTAATTCCTTAAAATCATGTCTAATAGAGACCTTTAGTTCACATTCACGAAAGAATTATATCAACGAGAGATTAAATTTATTTGGAAAATTGTATAGATCTTAAATATCTATTAACTAAAATTTCAATAAGATTCTTTTTAGAGTACAAATGGAATATTGGCCTCTAGTTAGCTTCTTAGCTTCTTCTTCTAACTTGCTTCCAAAAGGGTAGGGATCTGAAGAAAAAGTACCTAGTAACAGGGATAATTTTAATAAAAATAGTGACATTTGAGGTTTAGCATTGCTTATCGGTCATATTATCAAATCTGAGGAGTTCTCTTTCTAATAAAAATTTGAAGGATATAATTTCTCAGCATCAGAGTATGCTAGCAATTCCTGAAAGGCAATCCTCTGTGGGTTAGCATCTCACTGATCTCATTATGCATCATGCTTATCAATCAATCTTTGATAAAGCTACAGAGAAACCCCCTCCCACTAAAATCTTGACATGGCTTGCATGTTCTGATGAAGCCTAGTGGTGTGATGGCAGGAGCAATGATATTGTTCCTGGTAGGGTCAACTATGGGTTGATTGGCAGGAGCCGGACATAAATAAGCAGCATCTCTTCCTTAGTGAGGTAGTTGCAAAGACATCTGACCTCAGTAGGGCAGCTATTACAGTGATCATGTTACGTTAAAAATAGGTAGACAAGAGGAAACTTCCTTAATTACACCATGAAATTATTGATACAAATTTTATAATGAGTTCTGGAAAATATTTCACGGCCCACAGTGGTGTCATGATTAGAAGTGGTGGAAGTAGGGCTTCCTATACAATCTGGATAATACTGAGGGCATGGAAGTTCTGCATCAAGCATAAGATGCACAGAGGATATGTAGGGAGTGCTAAGTGAAATAGAGAGAGAGTGGGGATTGTCGGAGCAATAGTTAAAAATTCACAGTAGAGGGTTGGTCATGCAGCAAGGGTTAGTAGTGCGAGGATAATCCCAGAAGTACCCCACCCAACAAAGAAAATACAAAAATTTTGAAAAAAAAGGAATTAATTTTTCAACGTAATCTTCTTTCAGCTCTATACACTTTTCCCAGCGATGTTCAATGAGTTCGATACCCTTTTTATAATAAGAACTGTCTTGCTCCTTAAAATAACCATTAACTGTCCACGTCACTTCTTCATGGTTGGAAAATCTTCAATCACCGAGCCATTTTTTCAAGTTTGTGAACAGAAAATAATCTGAGGGGGCTAAATCTGGCAAACAGGGTGCATAAGGCCTCAATTGAAACTTAAATTCATGAATTTTGGCCATTGCAATAGCGGATTTGTGAGCTGGTGCATTGTCTTGATGAAACAACACTTTCTTCTTGGCCAAATGTGGCTGCTTTTGCTTGATTTCTTTGCTCAAACATTGCAATAAGTTCGCCTAATACTTGCCATTGATAGTTTTTCCTTTTTCAAGATAGTCAATGAATTCAAGTTAAAGAGTATGATTTAAGAGATAACTTTAGGCAGATGAGATAGGAAGAGGAAAATTATAAGCATTTTGGATGAAATCATGGGAAGTTGTAAGTATGCTAAATTGAACAAGTTTATGGTAGTTCAGGTTCATGTTAGATGAGGCTTAGAAGTGTTGTGATGGTTTGGGATCATCCAACACTTATGCACCCATGTACCTTGACCAGAAGACTACCATTGATAATATTAATACTGTGTTTTCCCATCGATAATGCGCACCTAACATATAACACACACCCAGAACTTCATAGTTATCATGAATTTGTATAGATACTGCGTGCCCAGGGCTTCATAGTTATTTTGAACATGTATTGATGCCGTGCATCTGTATTTGCAAAAAAAATATGCACGTAAAAATTATATATGGTGTGTGTAAAAATACGATTTTTTCAATTTTCATTGCATCTATATCTACATCAATACCCTGCGAGCCACCGAAAATGTGTGTGGCAGGGGGTGCAGCACCAGGAGGAAAGGGTAAGGGATGAGGGGGTTAGGGTTTTTCAAATGGATGGGGAAAGGTGGGAGGAATCTGCAAAAATATATATAAATATACTAGTATAACCATGCGCAGTCGCTACCTTGTAGGTTAATACTTATTATGTCAAACCGACTAGTGGGGGATTTCGATTACAAGCATTCTGGTCTCTTATTATTCTTGTAAAAAATGACCATTTAGACCTGTCAGTCTTGCAGTCTATCTCTCTAATCTTATATTCGTGATCCCTCCGCCCGTAATACGTTGGGGTTCGTATTCTGTTTTTGATGTCATCGGCACATTGAGATGCATAACACGCATCGTCATTTTTTTGATCATTTGAACATTTTTGTGTAGATAACGCGTGCGTTATCAATGGGAAAATACGGTGCTAATATAGAGAAACAAATATTTTGAAATGATTATTTCTGATGGTAAATGTTCAATCGGGATGCCCCTTAACTATATGCAACTTTTCATTGCTTTTTTTTTTAGTGTTCAAAAAATAAGGCTAGGGTGAGTGTGTCATGAGTGAGGTGGGGAATTCACTAGGACCACCCTTGGCGATGACTCATTCACAACATTTGTGATCATTATCTAATCCTGATGATAAATATAGCTGAAATCCCAGCAACAATTCTTTTTAAAGCTATGTGATTTTTTTGAGTACCAATTATTCCTTGGAAACCACTGACAGCATAGAGTGGGTGGGGTAGGAAGGCCCTCCAACTGATCCCTGATGTGTAAATTTAAAATGCCACTTGCGTAAGTAAGAGATGAGGTCTATCCTCACCTATCAAATCAGCCTTTAAGGCTAGTGGTGTCATGATAAAAACACTTCTGTGGAAGGGGACTGGAAACCACCTCAATTATTTACTCCATGACTTTATGATGGGCACTAGTGTAAATGAGTCCTAGCAACTATGGAACAACATAGCCAGGTAAGTCATGCATCATGCCCAGCAGTGGAATATGCAAGGCCTCCACAGTCATCATCACGTGAAATCCTTACAAAGGGGAACCTACTGCAGCAGCAAAGAAGACACAGGCAGGGATTGAACCAGTTGGAATAGGGACTTGGAATGTTAGAATGATGTTGAGAACTTTGAAATAAGAAATATAAAGCACGAGATGGAGAGAGAAAACCAAATATTTCATGGCTCTTCAAGGTGAGATGGAAGAACCGCATGAATTGAAGGATTGATAATTATTATAATACAAACAAAATTTACGAAACAAACAAATATGTCCTGATAGTATTCTATGTTCCTCTCTATTGGTGACTTCATTACTGCTATGGTATCACAGGGGCCTCTCCCCTTCCTAAACCCAAATTTATCATCTCCTAAGTAGTTATTTGCCCTGCTCTCTATCCTCTTATTGATGATCCTGAGTGAACCACTTTGGCTGCATGCAAAATCAAACTTATTATTCTCTAGTCTTTGCATATGGCTGTGATTCACTTTTTAGTATAGGGACAAACACTGATCTGACGAAAGCTTCATACCAAATTCCTCCCTCATAAATGCCATGAATCAGTCCATAAAAACACTTCCTCTGACCTTAATCTAAACCTTTAAGTAGTTATGCGGGATTGTTGTTTATCCCCACAGTCTTATTAGATTTCAATTCCCGTAATACCCTTTCTATCTGTTGTCCTAGCTAATCATAGGATGTTGTAAGGAGAAATCCAGAGATGGCAGGAATGATACATGCAGAGCATTGGACTGGCGATGGAATGTTGAAGACTGGTAGATGGGCGGACATTAGAAGCAAGGAAGTAGTAAGTAGGTAGAAAAGTAGTAAAGTAGGCAGGAAAAGAATAGTGGTGCAAGACGGAATGATGGGAGATAGAATGCATCCGGAATTGAAGATCAGTTTTTTGTAATTTAGGGTGAATGATTATACTAAGCATATAAATGTAGTAGTGTAATGTATGTGCCCATCCAAAATCTACCTAAAATTTATAGTATAAAATATAAGATAGTGTAATATTTAGTAAATAATAGTGAAATAATATAGTGTAAAAGTATATTAATACTTTTTCTTGAATTATTGCAAAATATTAATCGGTGTTAAATCACATAGTCGTTATGCTAATTTTACCCCAAAATGGTACGGCACAAATATTTAGGATATATTTGCTACAACTGCTTACAGAAACTCACGAAAAAATACGGCATCGTAATTAAAATAATGAGATCTTTACAAGCTTATTTGAATAAATGCCGGCGTTTAAGAAACTGTGAACGATTGGTTCAACGACACAAACGCTGTGGGTTGGGTGCTCCAACATCTCTCCCACGGAGTTAAATAATATAAGAATATCTAAAAAATTAACATGATAAAATTAAAGATCTGGGCATATTTTGCACAAAATAAGTACAGTTTTGTTGAAATTTCTTATCGTCACGCGTCAGCCCAACTGTTTTGCGCTTGTCGAATCAAATTCGATTGGATCGGCCATCTTGTTTGACGTGCTGGAAGTCTTGTACATTCCAAGGAGTCAGCTCTGCTAGTAAATTTTAGTTTGTCAGTATTGAATAGTGATGTTGCTGTTATGGGAGATACATATTAGTCACTGAATTGGCTACGACTTCTGTTCATGTGAAACCTTCCTGAGTTAGTCATCAGAAATCTTTGTGTTGTGTGTGGCCACCAGTAGCATATTCATCGTTGAGCTGTGATGGGGTAAGTAGAATAATCATCCTGTTAAACTTCCAATAACGTAGTGAATTTCCTCTGCCCTTAAATGTGGGCGCTTTTTGAATGTTTAATCATATATCACCTCCGGTGTTTCTTAGAGATCATTTTCTTAATTTAAGGTCATCCGAGTCAGGATCACCAAATTTTGTGGAAATTGAAAAAGGCCCGATCAGCCAGAAGGAAAACAATGACAAAGAGTCCCAGAGTACCATGAAAAAGAAAAAGAAGAAGCACAAGCATCATCATAAACATAAAAAGCATAGTTCAAATAGCAAGGAAAAGTAAGTACGCTAGCAGTTGTAAAATAAATGCCAGCATATGTCACTTATTTAAGTACTTAACTCTAACCTTATAATAATTCTAATGGTAATTAACTTTTTGCCTAGGAAACATCACAAAAAGCAGAAATCGAAGAAAGAAAATGATAGTAGCTGTAAGACAACTCCAAAAGAAGATGAAAGGACGAGTGAAAATAAAAACGTTTTTAATAATGAAGTGAAAATTGTTGAGGAAGAAAGTTGTACAGTGGTAGAAAAGTTAGAGGACGTGCAGAGGAAAGTTTTAAGAGATGATAATCAAGTTAGGTCTGATGCACCAGTAGTTGAAAAAGTGTCAAATAGTAATTCCTCCGCTAAAGAATTTTCTGCTAGCCGCATGCCGAATTCTACTGTAAATAAAACCATAGAAAAGGCGAACGAGCCCGTGGTACAACCGAAGTTGGTGGAGGTAGACTCGGATAGCGATGATAGTTCAATCAAGAACGAAAAGGATTTAGACTCAGAAGACATCGATGTTTCAGTGATTGAAGATGACATGAATCTGGAGGATTTGATGAGGCAGAAGGTAAGGTATTTTATGTTTTAATGGCTGCATGAATATTGAAATAATTTTGATTGCTATGTTATATCTTTACGGATGTTATCGTCTGCGTTATATTATTCCTGTTCAATTAAATTTTTCGGCCATTTAGTGGTACTTTGATACATGTAAACAAGAAGCTATCGTGTCCAACGCCTTGTTTTTATCAGTTTAAGAGCGGCAAGGTGAACCTCTCTCCCAGACTTCATTTGACCTAATTTTTTGTCTCTCCTTATGACTTCTCCCTACATGCTATTCATTTATTGCGAACCCATTGCCATTGACCGCCTCCATTATTTGTCATGAACTTCGCGCAATGCATTTGTGCATTCCCAGCTATATTACCCCTGCTCTATGGTGAAGAATTTTGTTTTAACCCTTTGAAAACATCTGCATTTACATATTTGCTTTATTGAACCCTTTCGTTACTTCGACTTGTTACCAATTGTGGAGATACAAGTAGAAATTTATTTTGGAATCAATATTCCTGCCTCCATATGTTTAAATTACATCATTCTTTTTTTATTCGAAATTCCTCTTGTCCTCTTAATTTAAGGTTATGCAAGGTCGGTCACATTGTTGACGTTTTGTTTTCCTTGTACTCCACTTTGATTAAGTTTTATTAAAATGTGCGTTCATGCGGTACAACCATCTTTTCAATGGGGAAAACATTACCAAGAGATTTCTTTCTTCTCTACTAATATCCAGATGGCATGGGTTCAATTCCCACCTAGGTGGGTTTACCTCCCACCTTGGTGGGCATGGGTGTTTGTAATTGACTTCAATGATGTAAATAGCTAAATTGCAGTCTTTACTTGATTTACATCTCTTTCCTTTTAACGGTAAATATCAATTATTTGGAAGCTTTTTCATTATCATTTAAGTCAGAACAGGTGCATATGGTAGATGTTAGGTTGCCATCCGTTTGGTAAATGTTTTAATTGAATCATGAAATTGACTTATGGATATGTGATAATAATGAGAAACAAGTTTTTTTCATTAAATGTATTATATGTCTGTGTTCATTCACTCATTTGCCTGTGATAGTTCAAACAAAGTACAGGAAGTCCTTTAGTTGGCCATGATAAGTATTTTGTGCATGTTTAGTGACCAAATCAGAGTATGCAATGGAAAAATTAAAAGTATGCCTAAATGTCATCAGCTTTGTTTGTCAAAAATATCAAGGAGAAAAGTGAAAAGCAACAGTGCATTAACTGAGTGGATGAAAATGATAAATTAGTGTTTTGCATTTCACCCAATATGTGAATGTGTTGGCAATAAGGACAATGATGATGAGCTTAAGACAGCCTGTATTTTTTTAACTAAAAGACTATGCTCGTATTTGGAGCAAAAGTTCAGTAATTGCTCTTCATTAACATTTATGTACGAAGCAGTCAAAATTTTCCTGTTTTGTTTTCTTCATGTCCAAAAAATGTATTCCAGACTAAGGCTATATTTTTTTTGTCCTGTATTACATGAGTTATTTTCCTTCAGACACATTTTCCTGTTACTTTTCAGTTATTACAACGAAGAAGTTTCCATTTTTTTTTTTTTCAAAATATGTAGTACCCTTCAGAAATCTGCCATTTTTAGATTTTTCAAGAATAAGATTGTGGTCTTATAAATGCAAGCAATGTTGAATTAAGGTTGTTGTTTCAGTTGGACTAGATATCTGACATTGTTTTACCGCACTTCTCATTGTTGAAACTTTTGAGTGAGCTTACTGTGTAAAGGTAGTTATTTTCCTAAATTAGTTATCACTGACATAAATTGGTAATGAAGGTAATTAATTTGCATACAGTTTACAAGGCAAATTTCTTTTCTTTAAATTAGAATACCTATCCTAAAGGTAAAATTTTATGTTGACAGAATCCCACAGCCCACAAAACCGATGGCATTTTATTTAATACCATAGGTTGTAGGTAACAATACTGATAGTGCAAAGCCAACTTTTGTAGTCTGTATATTTGAAGATAAAGATGTAATCCCATAAGTACCCGACCCAGCAAAGAAAACACAAAAATTTTGGAAAAAAGAAGGAATTCATTTTTCAAAATAATCTCCTTTCAGCTCTATACACTTCCCAGCGATGTTCAATGTGTCTGATACCCTTTTTATAACAATAACTTATCTTACTCCTCAAAATAACCATTAACTGTTGACATCACTTCTTCATGGTTGGAGAATCTTTGACCACCGACCCATTTTTTCAAGTTTGCAAACAGAAAATAATCCAAGGGGCTATATCTTGCAAATAGGGTGCATGAAGTAGCAATTGAAACTTTAATTCATGAATTTTGGCCATTGCAATTACAGATTTGTGAGCTGGTGAATTTTCTTGATGAAGCAACACTTTCTTCTTAGCCAAATGTGGCTGCTTTTGCTTGAATTCTTCACTCCAATGTTGCAATAAGTTCGTCTAATACTTGCTGTTGATAATTTGTCCGTTATCAAGATACTCAATGGATGTTATCCCACGCGCATCCAAAAAACTGACACCATGACCTTGCCTGCAGATGAAACAGTCTTCTTCTTCTTTGAAGCTGGTTCTCCCTTTTGAATCCATTGTTTTGATTGTTCTTTTGTCTCGGGTGTGAAGTAATGGACCCATGTTTCATCCATGATTATGAAACTGCACAAAAATTCTGCTTTCCTACTGTGAAACTTTGCTAAACACTCAATTGAAACATCTTCATGATACTGGTATAGCTCAAGTGAGAGCAAACGCAGTAGCCATCTTGCACACAGTTTTCTCATGTCCAAATTTTCAGTTAACATGCGATGTACCGCACTTTTTGAAATGCCTACTGTCTGCTAGCTCGCAGACTTTCCGTTGACGATCATCCAGTATCACTCTATGGATGTTCTTCACCATTTCTGGAGTCTTCACTTCATTTGGTCAACCATTGCAATGCTCGTCTTGACAGCTCGTACGGCCTCGTTTAAACTCTGCTACCCAATATTTTACTTTTGTAAAAGAAGGAGCGGACCAACCCAGAGTAGAATCCAGTTCAGCTTTTATATTGGTTGGGCTGAGGCCTTTCAAATAAAAGTATTGTATCACATAACAATGACCAAATTTCTTTATTTTCACAAATTCACTGAAAACTTTCACTATTGATGGCTGAAAACAAATAGTAAACAACGTACCATCTTCAAACTTGAAACATGCTTTATAGATTGCGTAAGTGATATTTTTCAGACAATTATCGCCATCTCTAGGTCAGGCCGGGTACGTCTAGGGCTTCCCATGTATGACATCAAAGAATTTTAGAATTTACAAAAACATAAGAATGAGTTTGGTCTGCAATTATCTACAAATTCATGTTTGTATCCTTCTTAAAGTACCATTTCCACAGGTTTTAACTATGAAGAAATATGCCAGAAGAGAGTTTCAGGTACACCCCACATTTGAAGAATACATATATAGTAAAACAAGTTGACTTCAATCTATCAGAAAAGAGCATGCTATATTATTTAATTCTGATGAATGTTAAAACTATAGTTACTTACTCTTAATCAGTCATTATATAAAGATATGGTTATAGAGGGTGTACCATTCAGCTAATTGTTGTTTGTTTTCTGAATGGCCTACCTGTAGGCTATATAAAAGTGGTATATTTATTAGAGTTATAACAGAAAGAGGGTGAGATATCAACTCACTAGAATATTGAAAAGAGCTAAGTAATCTTTACTTAGCTTACAGGTCCTTAGATTTAGGAACAACATTATACTAGTTATAAAATATTAAAGGTCTCATCTATAAGAAGTCAAATGAATTTTTTCCTAACTGAAAGAGGAAAAAGGTTTTGTGTGGCTACATATGCACACATTTAAATTCTTTTTGATTATAAATGATTAGGATATTAATGATTAAAGAAGCATTTGGATAGAATTCACTTGGATATATTATCTGAAGGAATTGCTTTTTGAAAGAAGTTTTCCAGTGTTTTGTAACCTAGACAATAGATAAGGGGTAATACAAATTGTCCAGTTTGGTGAAAGGTCAAAAATAAATTACCAACTTAAGGAGTGGTCTATGGAATGAGTGGATCAGGTAGATGATTCATTGCTGCAAAAGAACTAGGCCATTTTCATTTACATATACCCATGATTTTGAACTAGTTGGCACTAGCTATGTCGTAGCTTGTTCCTGAAAGATGTAAAAAATATTTCCATAACGATCATGTAAATAGTGATGCAGCCAACAAGAGGGAATTTATCAGCCAAAACACTAATTGTCAATCGTCAATAAGATATCAGGGCTTAGTTCATTTGTTGAACAATGTCACTGGTGTGAATACTTGACCTGCTTGTTATCATGAACATTATGTGGCCATTTTGAAGTCTTGGCACCACTGTTTAAACTTTCCTTTTCTCATCTCTATGTCCGTAAACTAAGCACAACTCCTGATTAATTTGGGCCGCTGATGATCCTTTTGCACCCAAAAATCTAATCAGCAATCATTTTGAGCAACAATTTTTGTAGGCATTGTTATCTGCATTCACTAACAGGCAAATGACTATTAAATCAAAACAGAAAACGTTTTGGGCCTGCCAATATTTAAATTTCAGAAATTGGCCCTGTCATTTTGATAATTACATGAAGAAAATTAATTCTTTTTAATTTTGGGTATGCTTAGAAAATTGAAGTTCTTTATAATTAGCAATGGAGTACTTCTTCTACAACATACCACATTTTATACTCGTTACTCATTGCAATTGATGCAAAATGTAAGTGCATATAGGAGTATGATTCATTTGTAAGCAAAATGTCAAATAATAATTTAGTTGGCTATCTAGAACTATTTAATTCGAGTTGATATCAAAGTAACACTGTGGTAAATATGAGGTTCAAAATGGTTTCAATGTATTCATGTGTTGTTCATTAAAATTTTTTCCAACGTAATATGCAGAGCATAATTAAAAATATGTAAACATATAAAGTGCTCTGTAATTAACTAGATTTTACTCAATTTTTCTTCATGCAGAGACAACTAGTACATTCTTCGAATCACTTCGTTGAATTAAAGTGTTCAAGCATAAGTTCAGTAGTAAGCACCCACTATAATAATAGTTATTATTAGGTAATTTACCAGTCAAGGTAGGTTTTTAGATGGACACAGCTACTAAATAAATATTTTGTGATTCCTAACAAAATACAAAATCCAGTATACTACTCTACCTCAGACCCCTCTTCATCTCTGAGTACTTTCTTCCTCCCTTCATCCCGTCCAACATCCCTATCCTGTTCCTTCCCATTCCTCGTTTGCCTAACATTCTCCCCTCTATCACAGTCTTCAACATCCCACTGCCAGTCAATACCCCCTTCATCCACTTTTCCTGCCTCCATAGGATTTTTCCCAACAAACCCCTCTCTTCGCCCACCATACCAAGTACTTCCTCATTTGTTTTCTTCTCTGTCCATTTCACCTTCTCCATTCTTCTCCACACCCACATTTCAAAAGCCTCCAATCTATGTCTATCCTCCTGCTTCAATGATCACGTTTTCATGCCGTACATAGCTACGCTCCATATCACAGTTTTCACGAGTCTTTTCTTAATATCCTTACTCAATGTCCCTGTCATCAACTAACTCATCCTTGTGAAGGCCTCTTTGCCTAGCACAATTCTTGTCCTTACGTCCCTACTACTTTGACCGTGTTGGTCCAAAACACTTCCGAGATACGTATACTGTTCTACCTGCTCCAGTTTTTGCCCTCCTATTTTAATGTTTATCTTAGCCTTTTTCTTTCTAGAAAATTGCATAACCTTTGTTTTATTAATTGCACAAAGTACACATTTAAAAAGAGTGGATTTAAACTAACTTTAAGGGGGAAAATTACCTCCAAAGATCACAAGAGCCAACTGAAGTATGATATAAAAACAACTCCTTTCTTCCCTGTTTCTACTTAAATATAGGTATTTGATGGCCCTTCATTTATTGGGTGTACTCTCTTTCTGTGCTGCAAACCTCTCTATTTAGAGTTAAACGCCATCAACAACTTAGTGTATGCATTTCATGGTTTAAATCTCACCTATGAGTCCACTAAAATAGGAAGATGATGAGTCTTGAACTCTCATTTTTAAATCATTGTTTTTATGTAGTTTAGCTTTAAATTTGACTTAAGACTGCTTGTTTGTGTGTTGCAAAAGAATGAAGAGTCATTATTATATAATCATTTTGTTACATTTTCTATGTTTGCCGACAGAATTACACCTTTCCCTTTAGGTAGCATTAATTGAGCTTCAGAGGTGATATAGAGAACCAATATGTATGTTACTTCCCCATTATGGCTATAGAAATATATTTGTGTAAGATTTTATTCTATAAAAATGGCATGATGCTACAAATAGAATTAAGTAGAACCTATTAAAATGACTTTATGAACACATCTTACAACCAGTAAACCAGTCCACCGACAAATTGAAATGAAAAAATAGTAACTTTGTGGTTCCACTGAAAATTTCTTACGATATGACCTGGGTTTCAACATTCAATGTCATCTTCAGGTAACGACTCTTACAGATATCCATCTATATATTCTACACTTAGGTATGGGCGGGGAGATGAGAAGGTTGGTAAAATAGTAACAAAGGTACTATTTTTTCATTTCCTATATGAATCGATTCCATTAAGTTACGCCAGAAACCATCAATTCTGAAAAATAGATCTAGAACAAAAGAATCCCTTAAGCCTGTACCATAGCATGCTAAAATTATATTTTATGAACCTGATATAGCTTGCTAACTTTGAACGAGCTAGTTCCTAATATTTTAAAGGTTTTGTTATTCTAGGTAACATTTAATTTGTACTGTTTTTCACTCAATTAAAAATGTCCAAATCAACTTAATTAGGTAATAAGGGAAATGCCAACACCCTTCCTTGTTTTTCCAGTAACGTAATGTAATTAAGTTGTTCCAATTTATATGATTACTCACATGCCCCCCTATTGCTCTTAAAGTGCTGGAGTTTTCGTGAATCATTTTTTTAAGTATGGTGGTGGAATGTTGTATTCGTCAATTAGAGATTCTTCAACAATGTTATAATTTTATTCAAGGCTCTACTTCAAGCAAGGCTTGGTGCTTACATGTCAGAAGAAGACGACGATGGAAAGTCAACCTGTAAGAGTAGTAAACCTGATCCAGAAGTTATCAGTATTCATGATGATGACTCAGATCCAGTCCATAGGCCAGCAGATAGAAGACCTGAAAAAAGAAAGAGAAAATACAGCAGGTTAGTCCATGTGTGTGTTTAAGCAACTAGATTAAAATTAGCTATCTTGTATGTCCACAGATTAAAAAAAAATATTTCATTGTTAAATTTAATGTATCATACCTCCCAGCCCATAAGATGTACTTTTTTTACTTCAAAATGTGGTCTAAAGTCAGCTTGCATCTCATGGGCTGGGAGTATACTGTAATAACTTTGACCTTTAAGCACAAGCTGATTTGCCGGTATAATACTTACTATTAAGTATTTTTTACATCATTAGGCATAGGAAGTGGTCACCATTGTTACAAATATTAATAGCATTACTGTTATGAGTCAGTAGTAAGCATCAGAGTTTTAATTGAAATTGTTGCATTGAAATGCACATTAGCGGATGACTCCGTTAAAAGTTACTGTTGCGGCATCTCCCGCAGTTTCTTTGGAATTTGTTGCAAGTTCTTCTTAAAAAACTCAAATAAATTGTAAGTATACACTGTAGCTCATTTAGTTACATCTCACATATGATGCTGCTGTGAAACTGAAATGGTTTGGCCTAAAAGGGTTGTCACCTCTTTGATAATAGATACATGCATAGTATCTCTCCTGATAAACCTGGAGTCTATAGGCATTCAACCATAAGTAGTATGAAAGTGTCATAAAGGTATAGAAAATGGTTGCTTTTAACACAAATTTAGATGATATCAAAATAATAACAAACTAAGCATCTTATAAAAAGTTAAAATGATAAGATTCTCATGGAATCGTAACTGAGAATATTGTCTCACAGTAATGTATTTAAACTTGAAGTTATGAATTACGTTTCAGAAAATGGAAACAAGGCAACTGAAAGGCATATTCACCCACCTCCAATTTAGAATACGATGGGAGAATAGAGGGAGCAGAAGGTGGATATAGTAAATGCACCAGATATGTGTAAAAAAAATCATGTTCATGTGCTGTTTGAGTGGCCAAAGCTTAAGGAGCATGTTAAGAACTGGATAATAAATCACAGGAAGTACAGGATTACTATTTCAACGAAACTGATTTTAATTGCAAGAAAATAAGTGATAGGTATGTCTATTGCTGATATCTTGCGGACATCATGATGCAAGAGAATTGCTCTGTGAGAAATGAAGAGAAATGCTCTGTGAGAAATGAAGAGAAATGCTCTGTGCCTACATACCAGATGTGTAATAACACAAAATCGGCCCCAATAACACAAAAACGGCAGCTTGATATGAAAGAAAGGGTGTAAGGTACTAATTCATGACATCACACTGACTGAAAGAATGAAACTTCTGTCAATTTGAAGTGTTCGTAGATCGGAGGCTTTCGCAGCTGTTGAGAGATTCAGAGGTGGTTCTCAGGTTAGACTGCATGAGAGACATTTTGAAGTGTTTGTGATTGAAAAAGTCCTGGCAGATAGTTAAAAATGAGACTATCTTTTAATGTATTTCTATGATTGTGAAATTAGCAATTTGTTACTTGGAAGTGAAGAGGACAAGTGACAACTTCATTGAAAATAACTTCGAAAATGATTTAGTATCAACGACAGAGAATTTCTGGGGTTCTACTATGAATAAACGTTTTTATATATGTAGCTGTTAATTTTTTAATGGAGCAATTCAATTTTCTTTGTATTACATGTTAACATAAAAATATTTTGATATTTTTCTGTCTGATCGAAGTATTTTTTGTCAATTATCATTGGAAAAAACTAACATTGCATCTTACGGATGGAGATAAATGTTACAGCAGAACCTCCCTTAATTATCACCTCGGGTAGCAAGTAATTTGCACAATGATCAAAATATTGTGCTCAAGAATCGCTCACATAGCAAGCGATATTTTGCATAACAAGTGACGAGGAGAGTGGTATGCCTGGAGTGATTGCGCTGGGTGTTTTATGTTTGTGTTCAGCGCAAGTTCTACAAGAATCTAGCTACTGATCGAACATTCGTCCAAACTTGTTCAGGCATGTTATTTGTTACTTTTCATGCACAGTTAAATAATATTTTATGAATAGTTAAGTTTTCCCCAAAGTTAAAGCCGCAAGAAGATGGTCAAAGGATAATTAAAATAACTGTAGAAATAAAAACTAAAATCACTTAAATGCAAGAACGAGGTGTCAGCATAGCCTATCTATCACATACATACAATCGGTCGAGATCATCAATTTGTATTATCCTCAAGAACAAGGAATAGCTGAGTCTTGAAGAGCTTATGGAGTTGCATTGTGTTTCACAGAAAAAAGTTGTGGTGGAGAGTTGTCTAAGGAAGAGGGGGTAACAGCAAAGCAATCATTTAGCGCTATAAGAGAAATGCTGAAAGCATTTGAAACTGTTGCATCATATATTTAGAAGCATCACCCTAATATGGTAATTGTTACGAATATATGTGATGATATTGGTGTGTCACATTTTCTCAACATTTTGAAGATTCGGCAAAAATACATGTTTCTCAACAGTTCTCTTCTAAAAATAATTAGGTGTATTATAAATAAAAAACTAATTATTTTAATTTGTTTTTCATACAAATCTATTGTGTATCCTAGGTAGGTTCATTCTACGGTAGAGGAAGAGATGAAGATTATAATTCTGTTGCATCATATATTGAGAAGCATCACCTTAATGACACTGGCTATGCACGCAAAATATTTATGTAATGATAATACTATGTCATATTTGGAAAAAATTGAAGAGTCGGTAAAAACAAATGTCTCTCGTCAGGTTTCTTTTTAAATGAATAATGAATGTATCATAAATAATAATTATTTCGATTCCTTATGTTTTCTATGGATCAAATTCGCATGCAAAGTGGCTTCATTCTGCGATAGAAGAAAAGATGAACATGTACCACTATCTTAAATAATGTCTGTATAATTTATATATGAATATAATGTCGAATAAACCTTCCACAATTTATTTTTTTGGCATGGAATGCATTGGCGTATTTTAAATTAACTTTATAGAAAAAATGACTCTCTAAATGAGTGTTTCTTTTAATGAGAAAGGTTGGGGAATGGATCACACTTGTATAACAAGGTTCCACTGTATATGGTTATTTGTAGAAAGAAAGTGGTGGTCGTTTTTTAAAAACTGGGCATTATAAACACTGTTAATTTAACTTTCTGTTCTCTTTTAAGGAGCAGGAGTAAGGACAAGAAATTAAGGGTGGCATCCAAGGATGAAAATTCAAGGATATCCCGTGTGGAAGAGAGATATAAAAGTAAAGAAGATTATACTGACAAAGATAAAAGAAGTAGATATGTATCAGAGGGTCAGAGAGATATTAAAAGATCTAGAGATCATGACAGCTATAATAGGAAAAAGACAGATGACAGGGGTAAACCTGATGAGAGAAAAATTGATGATAAAAGGAAAAGTGATGATAGGAATAGGATGTTTGAGAGATCTCGTGAAGACAAAAGGAATGAGGAGAGGAAGACTGAAAAAAGTAGAATGGAAATGTCAAGAAAAGGTGAAAATCAGAGATCGGCGGACCAATCCTCTAATAAGAGGAGAAGCAGTTACAGCCCTCGAGGAAGAAGTCGTAGTAGAAGTGCTCGTAGGAGTGAATCATTAGCTAGGCGTGATGGAAGCCCACGAAAAGTTAATCACAGTCAACGGGCTAGCCCAAGAAGAGTCAGCCCACGGAGAGCTAGTCCAAGAAAGATGAGCCCTCGAAGAAGCAGTCCTCGAAGAATGAGTCCTCGTCGTGGAATCAGTCCCAGAAGATCTTACAGTAGAGGCAGAGATCGGGGTAATGATCGAGATAGGGACCAAAGGGACAGAGATCGAGACAAAAGACATCGGAGGTCAAGGTCCATAACTCCGAGAGGCAGAGATCGACGACATCATTCCAGTCGGTTTGTACATTTATCTCTAATTTTTAAGTGCTGCTCCAATATGCGGGGTAATTATGTATTATTCTTACAGAAGATTGGCAGTAACACTATATTGATTAGCTATGGGCACTGGGTTCATTTATCTGCATTTGCATCTAAATTCTGCGTATGCAGTGACAACTGTATAGTGTATCTGTGCAGCTCTCTAGCTCACTCTTCCATTTTTAATTGAACCGTAAGACATCTTGTTCATTGTTTTTACCCGTATGGGTTCACTGGGGCCATTTAAGTGAATGAGGGCTTCATTGAGGTTTAGTCATTTCAGGGTGGAAGTTAAGCTGGGTCTCTTTTTTTCACCACAGTGGCAATAGCCAAGGCAGGGTTGAAAAAATATTTGTTATTATTATGATTACCCTCAAGGTATTTGACTGGGGATGAATTATGTTCTCAAGGGAAATGTAGAGCATTTGACAAAAAGGAAAAACAGTGTATGAATTTTGTCCCCTGCGTTCAAAAATATTTTGACACTTTAGGCTATGGCCGCTGAAGACATATCCAGCTTCAATCTGATGTTAGATATTTATATTAATTACACTATTGAAATGTTTTAATGCACCACCAATGCAATGCAATATCTCTTATTCAAGTCGAGACCTTCAACTATAGGTAATGATGCACTGGTATCTTCATCAACCTCTATGGGTAAGTCCTTAAAAACCTTGTTTAACCTATGTATGGCATACATTTGGGTAACCGTTAAGTATATGTGAAAATGAGGTTAGATTTCTAGTTCTACACAACTATTGCAATAACTCACATAACTTTTTACTAAATGTCAGAAAGGTTATCTATAACTTAGGATCTGAGTTACCATAATGTCATAATTGTTGATGCATTGGTTGTGTATTAGATGAAGTTGACTTAATATTTCAACTTAATTCCATTTGCATAATTTAAGCAATTTACCATATTTGAAGCCCTGGAAAATCTCTGATTTTGGGAGTCATTAGAAAAATCACAGGATGTCCCATGACTTGATTTCTCAATGGGTTAAGTCAATTGTTTTTACAATGAATTGTGTGAAATTGAGTTTATAAAAGTTTTGTATACATTCACACCACTGTCTTATCTAAATTTGTGAATAATTTAAGAGACACGGATGTGATCCGATATGGTGTGCTCCCATCAGTGCCTTTCTACTTTATGGTGATGTGGTACAGGAGCATATACCCTTGCATATATTCCTGGGAGTCCTCAAGTTAATGGATACCTTAAAATGCCTGTTCGAGTGTACTGTCTTTTTTCTCTATTTTCTGACAAAAATTCCATCTTTTTCCAGATTTTTTCTTACCATTCTCACTTAACCAATAAAAATTTACAAAAATTGAAGCATTCATTGCAATTGTTATCATAAGTTGTAAATGGTAGAATATAAATCTGTTTGTATGGTATTTCGTCTTAACACCTTGTTCCTTTAAAGCCCCCAAATTTTGAAGTGTAAGAGGGCATATCAATGCTTAACTGGCTGAAGCACTCAGCCAGACATCAAAGGATCTGGATTAGAATCCTGGTCAAGGAAAATGATTTTACAGTTAGAAAATTTTGCTTTTTAATGCATATTAGCGGAAGACTGATAAAAGTTGCTGTCGCGGCATCTTCTGTAGTTCTTTGAATTTGCTAAACTTTTGCTGATTTTGAGGTTAAGGAATGTGTGAAAATGACAGTCTCAATATTTACTAATTGTGAACAGATACTTAGGTAGGTCCATTGGTTGCAATCAGTATTTTACACTTTTATTTCTTGGTGTGATTTTTATAAATGAGTATTCAAGTGGAGTTTGCAGTGTGGCTTAGGCCTATTCATACTTAAAACTCCTGCAATTGGTAACTTTGAGAGACATTAGTGGTCTTCCAGTAATGCTCAGTTGACTTGAAATCTTTCACATACAGTATTTCATTTGGATATGAATTGAGCAGTTTCTCACCTATTAAATATCAGAATAAGATATATTTTGCATCACATAAGCTAGAGGTCAGAAGATAATTACACCGTGTATTTATTGTAGTGCTAACCATGGCAAACTTAGTGTTATAAAGACTGTAGTAAATGCATCTCTTTTCTCACTTGGAGATATTTTTACTGCATTCTCTGGATGATGCATCAAGAATTTTCATATTTATTTATTCAGGTATCAACGTGGCAGAGGAGGCGAAAGGAGTGATAAATTCAAGGATAGCCTTTCTGAGGGACTTAAAGCAGAAAAATCGTCTTCGGAGGAGGAGTAAGAACCTTTTCAGCTATTTATGTTTATGATATTGATGTTTTTTTTATTTTCTGAAGCAATTTTTTCATATATTATATTTCTCACTTGCTTGTATTGACTGACCAACTCATTCTTAAAGCTTTGTCACAATACTATACTTTTTAGGCTGGTGATATGAATTTTTTTAAACATTATTTGCATTGAAATTTCCATCAAGTAAATGTGGTAGCTTATGCTTTTTTACTTTCGCTTATTGTGCTGTGTGCAATAAATAATTTGAAAACTGCTGTTAGTCACTATGATGTTTGATGCATGTCTCTTTGTGCAAATCATTGGAAATGTGGATTGTAATACTTAACATCGGAGTAATGAGTATAAATAAGTTGAGTCTGTAAATACACTGGTCAAAATGTGGGGTTGATTGCAATTTATAGGTGTTTGTTTTCCTGTCTCACAGTAAAAACCAACAGAATAAAACTGAGGAAACCCTTTATAAAAATTTGTGAAATAAAGTCATACAAGCATGCAAAAAGGTCAAGGAAGAGTGGATAGAAACCTAATGCAAGGAAATTGCCCATGAAATGCAGTTCTACTACATGTGAATCTTAATGCACAATACTACTAGTAGACTTCATCTTCCTGAATCATAATTTTCCAATTTTGCCTTTCCCTTAGGTGGTAATTTAATTCAAGCCAAATAGTGAATAAATAGATCTTGTCTTTTTTTATCAGACTGAATAATGTGTGAAGAAATGCCGAACACCCAACAGAAACTTCTGTATCCAATTTTCTCCAGAAAATTCACCTTGTTTAATTCTCAAAGTTACCTTTTCTTTTACTGCTAACCTTCTTTGTTGCCATTGTCGAAAGTTACTTCAGTTTATTTGCCAGAAGATATCATAATCATTTGGTGCCTAAGTATATCTAGAGTCACAAAATTGCATGAAAAGAATTAAACATACATATTAAATATATTTGTTGCCCTTGCGAAATGTGGGGCATTTAGGTAAGTTGATGGTTTATGTTTCATATAATAATAGTTCATTCATAATTTCAAATTTATTGGTGGCATATTACAGTGCTACCTCTTCTAACCGCTTAATAACCTACCTGCAGTATATGACCAGACTCAGCATTATTTGGGAGTCTCGATTAGCATGGATTCACTGTTTGATAAAAAGCTGGTTATAATTTGTGTCCTTTATTATTCTCTCTTTGCATGGCTATGAGTTCAGAGAATTGTGGCATGATAACTGTAGCCCCCAAAAATCTATAATTAAACTTGAAGAAGTTGCAGTCAATTCATTTCGTATTCATTATAAATGACTTCTTGTTAGGGTTGCAGCATTATAGATAAGTGGATATGTGATAGTCTTTCATAATCCATACTGAAAATTAAGGTTCCAATACATAACTTACTCATGGAGAATTCTGCCATTAGTGCTCTTTAAACCTCAAAGGAAAAATAATAATTAGTTAATTGTTGCAGTGTGCTTAATGTGTAATTGATTTTCTTAATTTTTTTGGATTTATATTCTTGACAAACTTATTATATTTTATTTAAATTTCATTAGTGTCAAACTTTCATTTTTCATCCTGGATCTTTCATAAATATTTACAATTAGTTCGTCTGATAGCTTTAATGGATTCCCAATGTATACAATCAAAATACGGTGTTGTTTTTTCCTATTATTATATTATGAAAGAAACTGTTCTGGGGAAATTTATTCTCCGACTATTGTAATTTAATGTATAATTTGTAACTCTGTGCCTATTTGTTTTGGTGTTTCAGTATTGCTGATATTAACATTGATGAGGAAGAAGAGGATGTTGAAGCAATAATTCAAAAAAGAAGAAAACAAAGAGAAGAATTACTAAAGGTACTAATTCATCAAATTTTAAGTCATGAGACTCCTTTGAGTCAATAGTGATGTAATAAATTCTGTGTTGTGCAAATGAATCAGTGCAGAGCATCCCTGTTCTACAGAGCCACTCAATTTATTTATGATAATCCAATCTTAATAATCTATCAATTCATGCATACATATGCTGAATGCCATGTGCACTTCGGTTACAAACTGCAGAAACCAAGGTGACAAATAAACTATTGTTTAATGCATTACTAATATCCTGCTCAACTAATACCTGAACACATCTGGACTGACAGTGATCATGTTTGATCTTGTATCACCTGACTATCATGATGCTACTCACTGCCCGCGTAAGGCAAAAAGGCAAATCTCTCTTCAAACTTCATGCATTCATCGTTACCATAAATGTCTGATTGTGACATGATATATGGCTGTATATGGGTTGTATCTTCCCATTATTTCCACAGTCAAAAAGTTGTTGTTGTTGAAATGCAAAAATTAAATCTAAGTAGCACATACTCACCACCAGTTATCTCAGTTCCTGATTTCGTTCCTTTAGTTCAATCATCACATTATTTACAAGGTCTGTTATTATTACTTGATTTTGTTAGTTACCGTTTTATCATGCGTATTGCCTTCAAAACACAGCCCTTGGCTGTTAATACCATGCTCCCAAGGTTTTTTTCAGCTTTTGAATGCCACCTGGAATGCTTCTTTCAGGATAGCTCTGCGATACCATTTTGTTGGATGTTTTCATTAATTTCAAATCGGGGTCCTTTCTGGGTGGAATTTAATTTAGGAGATAGGTAAAAGTCTGCTAGAGCAAGAATGAACTATCAATGAAGTGTGTGCCGGTGTGTTGTCGTGATGAAAGCACCAAGACTTGTTTTTCTACATTTGTGGTCTCTTCCGTAACATGGCATGCCTTAACCTTCTCATAACCTCTATATACAGTTACTCATTCACTGTTTTTCCTTTGGGGACATGTTCATAATGAATAATCCCTTCCCAATCAAAAAAAATGATCAACATTGATCGTGACATTGGGGTTGTGGGGAAGGTGTCCCCTTCCACTGTGAAGCCTGGGCTTTAGTTTCTATGTTATAACCACATTAATTTCATATTTTGTCATAAACAGGGAATATTCGCTTTATATTTTACTGCTTATTGTATTAGCAGTCTAGATTTGTCTTTAGTTGTTCAATGGTAATACCGGGACATTGTTACATTATTTTACTCAAGAAATGTACCTTATTTAAACCAAGTACCTTGTATGCCTGAATATAAACCGACCCCAGATTTAGGCAGGCCTCCTTATATATTTCTTTCATATTTTGGAAAAAAGTAATTTTTGAGAATTTTGTGCTCAAGCTTTCTGGGCATCTATGGGCTACCTTGCATATTTTATTCATTGAATTTTTAAAAAGATAACATGAGAAATAGTGGTAATTATTAGCATTCAGGTAGGTTTTTAAAACAAATTTAAATTTTTATGCTCTCATTTTAATTGCCCAAACCTGTGCAAGTCAGTAAATTACATCTGCTAATTCAGTTCACTTAAAATGAGAACCACCTATAGTGTATAGCATTACAGTCACTCTCTGAGGCTTCTTTCTTATGAGAGATTTATTTTTTAGGTAGGAAATCAAAAGCAGAAGAGCTCCTATCTAAAGAGTACAGCATATGCTCTGAGGTTCCGCATTGTCTCCTTGATTTTAATTTCATTCCTTCAAAACCATGTCCTAAGACAGTTGCAAGAGTAAAATAATGAATATCATTGCTTTGGTCATCCTCTCTTACTGTAGAACTTCTACAGTTGCATTTTCTATGCTAGACACATGTTTCACAAATAATTGCATTTTGGATATTTAGTTCATTCTATAAGAAGTTTAAAAAAATATTTTTAATCAACAATCCTGCTTGTTGTGCCTTTCTGTTCCATTTTCAGATGAGTAACAGTTTGTGATGTTGGTCCAATCATTGAAGAACGAGTCTATATTTACAACATTGGAATTCAAACAGTGAAGCATTGAAATATTCATTGAATTATTAGTAAGCATGTGTTTAAATATAAAAGATGAGGTGCTGTCCTTGGTGCAAGACTCAAGTGAAATCTTCGTAGATTTTCTACCAGGTCTGGGATTTAGCTGCCTGGCGGAAAATCCATGAATACTTCACTAGGATGTTTTTAAACGATGGCCAAATTTTAATAGAACTTGAAAATTGAATAGGAAAAATATAAACAATAGTTGTCAAAACAAACTTAATAGAAATTTCTATAAATGTAGTGAAACTTTATGGTACAAGTCATGGCTATACAAAATTGAAAGAATATTTTCTTAGGCCTGAAATTAAGCTGATAGTAATTTAATCATATTGAACGGTGGTGAAAAACATTTGCTTTCATTCGAGCAAAAAAAGGTATATCCCATACTAGTCTAATGTAACTAAGGTGAATTATTATAAGAATAGGATTTGTTATAATTTATTTCAGAGGCTAGGAGCAGTTAGTGAAGATTCAAATATGTCCATCATTGGACCTTCAGGCCCTAGCAGTCCTTCTGGGCCAAATACGCCAATGGAAATACCATCGGAAGAGAATAGTCATCACAACAACTCAACGACCTCTCAAGATGTAAAGCTAGAAGATACAATTCCCTTTGAAAGTAAATCAGAGGAAAGTGAAGTAAGAGATACAAAAACTGCTCAAGATGATGAATGCACAAGCAATCCTCCTGAAGATAAGGCCAGCAGGCAGGATAAATTAGATAAGAAAGAGGCACCACATCAAGCCAAAAAGAATGAATGGGATATGTTTGCTGAGGCTGATACCTTTGGAGGGGATTTTAATGTAAGTTTTTGACTATCTAGCCAAAGCTTTTATTTTTAAATATTAATTGACCACAGAATCCACAATTTTATAAATTTACAATTTACATAAAATCCTTTCTTTATTTCAAATCAAACCTTAAATAAATATATGTATATACATTTCTTCCCTCAGCTATTGTGATAAATTTAATTATTTTGTGTGATGAAAAGTTAACATTGACCTTAAATGTCCTGTGTAGATTGTCCATTTTACATAAGATTTTCAATTTTAAAAAATGGTTTGGATCAGAAAAATGGTTCACGAAGATTGTTTTTTGTGGTAAATGAAAGTAAATGATCTAAATTTTAATGTGCTAAAATTAACGTTTTCGTAAAGTACATATTTTTGAAAGATAAAAAAATAATTTTTTGGGGGACAAATATGAATTTGCCGAATACATAGTACTTTTTTTCTAGATTGCACTAACTAGTCCTAAGGCAATAATTCAATAAAATAAAGTAAATCTATTTACTCAGGAAACATATGACTTAAATATACGTACTGTGAAGCCTCAAATCTGCATGCCCCAAATTGTAATAATCTGCAATTTTACATGTTTTTTTGGACTGTCCTCCATATAATTCAATGCAGAAATCTAAAATTGACGTTTATCAGCACACAATGTATACAGAATCTCACTATGCCATTGAGATAACTAGTAATTTTCATTATGTTTCCCATGATTTAATGTGTAATGGCAATTTTTAATTTTTATGTTAACTATGCTGCTTCATTAAAATTAATGTTACCAATCAATTATTTCATTTTAATAGTGATTTGAATTATATTAACTAAATAACATAAGTTTTGATAAGAAATTATTCAGTATTAATCCTGGCCCATGAAAGTGATGAGGACATTGAAAAAGTAAAAGTCTTTCATGTCTCCTTGAGGTAATGAATGGTTTGGAAACTTCAGATTACATGATTGGTAAAGGACAGTTAATGGTTAATTTATGGTAATGGTGTTTTATTATTTTCTTGACAATTGTAAAATTCAAAAAGTTCAAATATTTTTTAGATAATTGAATAAAATTTTGGTCGTCATCTCTGGTGATCTTGCTCTCTTTCTCAGGCTTAGAATAATATGTGTTAGTATCCCTATCCAATAGTCTCTCTGCAGTGGGACTGTTGGTCTGTTTTGAAGATATCCCCTGTCAAATTTATGAGAAAATTTGTGGGTATCCCCTGTCAAATTTATGAGTAACACTTCCTTGCATTGAATTCTCTGTGCTGTGTTCGATTGACATGATGTTTGTGTAAACATATAACTTTTTCTTGAACTGCCAGATCTCTCTATTTTGTTTTAAAATATTGTTTTTTTTTTTAATTTTGAAGTATATGATACTTTAAATGTTCTTATTTTCATTAGTTGGTCCGATCAATGTCTCACAATTTTCTATAGTCCTTATAGTGTAATTTTCAAGCAGTAAAACAATGAAGCCTTCAGCTAACACTACTTTCATGCTACTTTTTAGCTAAGGGGTGCTCTCAACCTCCGGACCTTAAGCTGTTTTTAAATTCGGCTGCCTCTTAGTCTGAAACCAATTGTTCTCCATTTAGAAACATATTGAAAATTGCTCTTTGCTGGTGTCCTTATTCAGCCAAAGGTGCATTTTATTCATTTACCTCTTAGGAGGGAAATATAGGTATAACAAAAGATTCTTCCATTATATTTTGTTCTATTTACAATTCATTTGCTGAAACTGTGGTGTATTGATATTTAACAGAGCTGCGGATTTACAAAAAATCAATAAGACCTACTTAATTTAGTGAAATAGAATCCCAGTTGTCATACAGTTTGCTAGGTTAAAAATTTTTCTTGACATTTTCTTAGTCATAAAAATGTATGCATATGGGGTTTGAGGAAATCTACAGTGTATTTCGCTTTGTTTTGCATTTACTGAAAGCCTCCACTACCCATAACCAAGGGACATAGTTGAAAAAACTGTGGTTTACAAGGGAAACCTGTACTTAAAAAGGTTTAGAGTTTTTAATGAATTTTTTCATGTACCAGAAACCATTTGCGTACATTGAATTCAAAATAAGGCTTGCCTAGTGCAAGGTTGTCTTTGTTATCATCTACATATTCTGAAATGTTGTCTTCATAGGAATGGATTTGGTGATAAAAAGACTTATTTTGTAGCCTGAAATACTTTTAAAATTAATGCTATTGAAAACAGGACCATGGTCATGAAATTGGTGTTTTCATAACAAAAAGTTGAAAAATGTAACTCTTTAAAAAGGATTATGAAAAAGGTGTTTTAAAATAAGAATATATTTTCCAGAGTCCTAGTGCAATGGAGAAATTGCAAGGTGGTACTCAAGAAAATCCAAATTTGACTGACAACTGGGATGATGCTGAAGGCTATTATAGAGTAAGGATCAGTGAGGTTTTGGATGGCCGCTATGCTGTTTATGGCTACACTGGGCAGGGAGTCTTTTCAAATGTGATACGTGCACGAGACAATGCTCGTGGCAACCAAGATGTGGCTGTAAAAATCATACGGAATAATGAAGTTATGTAAGTTATTGCTCATTAATTTATTGCATAATTATTTTACCTGGGAGAGTATTTTTCTTCCTAACTCTTCTTGCAGTAATTTTACAGTATTTGATTCTCACGGATCAATGCTGCTGTTGGTCACATTGCATTATGGTTTCATTGAAATTCATTTGTTAATAATTTAAGATTATTCAATCAGCATATTAAACAGTGGGATTTCCAAAGGCAATTATTTAACCCCTGATCTTTTAAAATAAGCAAAATCCATGTGTTAGAGTAATATGTTGGAGTAAATTCTTCAACTGGGTAGAGTCATGGTTGTATTTCTACTGCTTTAAATTGCAGGTAACCAGTTGAAACAACAGGTATGTGAGTCCAAATAATTGTTGTCCGTTTATTCCTATATAACTTTGAAGTGAATTTCAACTATTATTTGTTTATTTTTAATGGATAACTTGACATTTTTGTTTATTGTAGTAATTTATTAGTTTGCACTCAATTAATTTAATGTTGAAGGTTATCTTTTATTTTTACTTATAATCATGCTTTAAACCCTCATTAGTATGGACACTAAGGGATTATGATTTATCATGTTTGTGATAATTACATTTGGGGGGTGCAACATGACCCTGGCTGATTAGGCACATTAAATTGATTCTGCTACTGGTAAACTTGATAAAATAAATTTTCCATGAGTGTTTAATGATAGGGGTGTTGTAGCCCTGTGGCTAGATTTCTGGGCTACTGGATTGCTACTGAAGCTGACCATGCTCAGCTTCACCCAAGTTGTGAAATTCCTAGGGTACTAAAAATGTCTACTGAGTCTTCCTGGGAAATTACTAATGGCACCGGGAAAGAATTTGTCCTCCATCCCAGATGTATGAGTTCCCCAACATTGGGCTGGGTATTATGTGAGCTGTACCTTCATCTATAAAACCAACCTTTGGGTTGATTATTATGGTTTGGTGGGCTTCACAATGCATTGCAGCTAAGATCTAGTATTTCTGTGCTATAAAATAGTGATTGCATTGGTTGAGTTCCTGCTACTAAGGGTTTACTGCTGTTTATTTATCGCTTATTTTGGATTAGGGAAGCAGAGTCTACTGTAAATTGAGAGCTGAAGTTTTTTCAGGAGATTATTTTCTTATAAAATAATTTTTATCTGTCATTAAATAAGAGCCAAGCTTATTAGCTCTTCTTTGTTAAATTTAAAACCCTCCTGTGGTACAATCAAGCAGAGCCTGTCTGCATTTTTTCTAGTTTAAAATGTCAGTCTTGCAATGTGTGCAGCAAAGTTGGGATATAGCTCATACTGGCATTTAAAAATCATAGCTTCATTCACTGCCACCCCTCTGTACCTTTGTTCCATTGAAAAATATTTTCATGTAATTATGATACATGAAAAGTATGTTTCAGAATTTTTATACAATCCTTTCCATTTATTGATCACTTTGCGTGAAAATCTCCAGTTTATTTCAGTATGAGCTGCTGTTGACTCATGATTTTATCATAAACAGTACAACTTTTCTTGTATAGTGTTTTATAATTAGTTGCAATCATGCAGCTGATATGGTTTTTTATCAATTGCTTCCTTCTTAGCTATACAGACACCCACTCCCAATCTTTCAACACTTTTATGACACATTTCCACATTATTGTTTAAATAATGTAATATCTTTCACATTTTTACAAGACCTTTATGCTCTATCTTATTATTTTTCTGAAACATGTCTTATGTACTCATTCTATAATGCAAAGCTCATTTTATTTTGCAAACAGTGCCTCTACAGAATGAGGTATCAACGTTAAAGTGAAATTGAATTTCTTTTTACCTTTCAAATGTGCTTTCTGTTTAAGGCATTTTACTTTATATAGATGTGTGATGTATATCTTGTGTCCACAATTTTCTACATACCTCTTGAGGCCTGTTAATGAGCTAATTCATTCTGCTTATTATTATGTGGATCGTTGCCTGAACATTTTTAGTGCTTTAATTTTTTTTGTATTGGTTCATGAGTCCAGTCTTAGCAGAAACTTCTGTCACTTAAGATTTTTCCATATTTTCAACAATTTCAGTCTGAGGTCTAATCTCATGAGTATGTAATTATGAATTTTCAAGTTGAGGCTTGAGATTTCCTATGCCCTGCGTTTGCATCACAGGACTTTGACTTGTTTTAGTTTTGGTTATATCCTGAGGTTTAACATGCTTATTCATTTCATGCTAACTTACAGCTTGCCCATTCATTTTTTTTTTGCTTTGTATGTTCTGTAACTGTATCCTGATCTATGACTTCTTGCTTTATATGCATTTGTGTTTAGCAGTGTATATGATATTTTCTATAAAAGCAATGACAGTAGTTAAATAATGTCTCAGGCATTAAAGGAGTATAATGGTGGGT
This sequence comes from Hetaerina americana, assembly GCF_022747635.1. Classification (NCBI taxonomy): domain Eukaryota; kingdom Metazoa; phylum Arthropoda; class Insecta; order Odonata; family Calopterygidae; genus Hetaerina; species Hetaerina americana. The sequence goes on from NW_027287563.1 coordinate 33,407, forward strand.
GTGATAATGATGTAGAATCTTAAGAATTTGGAGAATTCGTTAAGGCTAGTCAGTGATCAAAAATTTGGGAAGGTGTTCACAGTGCTTAAACTTTTTTTACTTAGTTGAGAAACAAAAAATATCATTGTCATGTCATTCCATGATCCCATGGAATGGATCTAGTTGTTATTTGATGGAGATCTAATTGACTTCATTTTAGCATAATTTTGAGTCTGTGTATAATCTTCCATTGCAGAAAAAGTGAGATAATGTCTCTGAAATAGTTTTGCTATCATAAGTGGGTTCAAACTGTTATTAAACATAGGTTCCTGGTTAAAGATGGTTTCTGATGGCCACGAGTAACCATTGCACTATATTAAGGACTTCAAGATAAGTTTTCCCACTGCTCCCAATGAAGTTAGGATATACACTGCTATGGTGCAATTCGATGGGATTTTCACATTGAGCATCCACTTAATTTGCGTGTCTGTGATGTTGTCTATAGATATCTTTACTTAAACAAGTGATTCCTAGCATTACCCATTGTGTCATGCACAATTTTGAGAGTTAATAGTTTATTAAAAGTCGGCTTCAGTTTGCCTTTACTAATTAAAGAGTCATTTAATGTAGGAATTCCTGATGCTTGCTGAAATTTTGGGCTAATTCTTGTAAGATTGTATATATTGCACACCTGGGTATGACAGCTTCACCTGCTACATAAATTGTAAACATCTAAGTAAATCACTAACATATTAGGTAATCATGCTGTCAGAAAGACAGATGCAGGGTAAGGCAGGGGTCTCCCTCGAATGGTGTGGAAACAAGACAACGCACTCTGGCGTTCATCAGAGAATTCTTTTAAAAAATCTGGGATGAACCAGAATTTTCATCTTGAGTTTCGCTTGACACCCCGTTATGCCCTTTGGAAAATGTTGGTGTTTTCTCAGTGAACGCACTGAATCTTTGATCTCCATTTTGTACAGAAGAAAACTATTGCTCTGTAACATGGTCACTGCTGCTTAATTTTTTAATAGTCATTGTGAAATATCTGTGGTGATAAAATAGAAACAGAATCTTATCTTTTTATTACTGAGCTTGTTGCAAAGTTTTTGGTGCTTTTGACATATCTGTAAACAAATGGTTTGATCTTCCATTTTTAAAATAGTCTGATGTTGTTGTCTATGGAGGGCATCAGGATCCACAGTAAACCCATCATTATTCCTAAATACCCCCTTTTCAAAGATTTCTGGTATTTGAATCTTTCCATTATAATGACTACTGGTGATTAACTGACCATATGAAACTGGAAAGCAGAGGCACTCACGTAAGGCCATAAACATAATTTTACTGCTGTTTATAGTAGTCAATATTATTTTCTTTGCCATACAATGTGCTTGTTGATCAGTGTTAGTCATTTAGATTTGCTGTTTAAAATGGCAGTACTTTTCAATGTGAATTTAGCCAAGGGTTAAGCTATTGAAAGAGATAGTCACATAACACACAGATTTAGACAAGACCAACAAGGTGAAGAATAATAAAGCCATGTAGGATATTGTGGCTTTATTTTATGGTGAATAAATTAGCAAATAAGTGTGATATTCATGTGCATCACCTGTCATCAGTTTTTAAGAGTCGTATGCTGTCCATTTGTGGTAAGCTGACCGAAACTTAGTAGTCTGTTTTAGTAGTATTGTAGTAGTAGTATTCACTGTATGACTGAATCTAGTCCAATTCAGATAACAGGAGGAAATACTTTATGGGAGGGGAGAGGAAAGACAAATCCAGAAGGGAAAGAGTGGAAAGGGAAGCGAAGAGACCTCAATCCAGTTAGACGAACTTATTTTCATCCACTTATATGGCAATGAAATGTAATTAGTTCGTGCAGTTCCAATTTAAGATACATGCTATGTGAAAAGTAAAAGTTTTATGTTTTGAAATTTAAACATGAAAAATATAGAAAAGAAACTTATTGGTGTTGAAGGTATTGCTGTGAAATCGCAAAAGAAGTTGTCTCTTTACTAGAGATCTCGGAATATGTGCATTGGTGGGTAAGATTAATTCATTAATGAGAGCTCAAAGAAAGTATGGGTAGGAGGGTTTTTAGGTCATTGTGTGTAAAGAAACGAATTGGTTATAAGAGATAATGTGCTTATCAGGTTGACTCTGAGAAGTAAATTGCAGTGGGTATCTGGATAAAAAGGGAAGAGGAGTTTGAAGGTTGGCAAGTTAATCTTAGGGAGAGAGCTGACTACAGAATGAAAGAATGAAGTAGAATTAGTAATTTTCAGAAGGGTTGCAGGAGATAACTTAATCATTTTATTTCTTCACTAACCCTGCTGTATCTTGCTCCCTTACTTACAAGGGTATTAATGTCAATTTGTCAGCGAACTGGTTTATTGGTTGTCAGATAAATTCATTCTTAAAGTCGTTTTAATAGGTCTACTTAATTCCATTTGTAGTATCATGGCATTTTTACAGCATAAAATCTTACTCAAATATATTTCTAAAGCCATAATGTACCTAACATATACATATTGTACCTAACATATTGGTTCTTTATACGATGGCAAACCCAGAAGTACTTGACCCAACAAAAAAACACAAAAATTTAGGGAAAAAATTATTCATTTTTCAACATTATCTCCTTTCAGCTCCATACACTTTTCCCAGCGATGGTCAATAAGTTTGATATACTTTTTATAATAGGAACTGTCTTGCTCCTCAAAATAGCCATTAACTGCTAACATCACTTCTTTACGGTTGGAAAATCTTTGACCACTGAGTCATATTTTCAAGTCTGCGAACAGAAAATAATCCAAGGGGGCTAAAACTGGTGAATAGGGGGCATGAGGTTGCAATTTGAAATTTAATTCATGAATTTTGGCCATTGCAATAATGAATTTGTGAGCTGGTGAATTGTCTTGATGAAACAACACTTTCTTCTTAGCCAAATGTGGCTGCCTTTGCTTGAATTCTTTGGTCAAACATTGCAATAAGTTCGCCTAATACTCGCCATTGATAGTTTTTCCTTTTTTAAGATACTCAATGACAATTATGCCAGGGGCATCCCAATAAACCGACGACATGACTTCGCCTGCAAGATGAAACTGTGTTTGCCTTTTTTGGAGCCGGTTCCTCCTTTTGAATCCATTGTTTTGATTGTTCTTTTGTCTCGGGTGTGAAGTAATGGACCCATGTTTCATCCATGATTATGAAACTGCACAAAAATTCTGCTTTCCTACTGTGAAACTTTGCTAAACACTCAATTGAAACATCTTCATGATACTGGTATAGCTCAAGTGAGAGCAAACGCAGTAGCCATCTTGCACACAGTTTTCTCATGTCCAAATTTTCAGTTAACATGCGATGTACCGCACTTTTTGAAATGCCTACTGTCTGCTAGCTCGCAGACTTTCCGTTGACGATCATCCAGTATCACTCTATGGATGTTCTTCACCATTTCTGGAGTCTTCACTTCATTTGGTCAACCATTGCAATGCTCGTCTTGACAGCTCGTACGGCCTCGTTTAAACTCTGCTACCCAATATTTTACTTTTGTAAAAGAAGGAGCGGACCAACCCAGAGTAGAATCCAGTTCAGCTTTTATATTGGTTGGGCTGAGGCCTTTCAAATAAAAGTATTGTATCACATAACAATGACCAAATTTCTCTATTTTCACAAATTCACTGAAAACTTTCACTTTTGATGGCTGAAAACAAATAGTAAACAACGTATTGTCTTCAAACTTGAAACATGCTTTATAGATTGCGTAAGTGATATTTTACAGACAACTGCAGCCATCTCTAGGTCAGGCCAGGTACTTCAGGGCCTTCCCATGTAGTAAAGTTATTTTTGTATTCATATTCTTGTGATTTGAAGATGCTGAATGGGCATGTAAAAAAAGTAAAAAGCTAGCATATGAAATAGTTTCTTGCAGCCAGTTCCTATCTAGGAGGATCTTTAAAAAGTGTTGATGGTTTTAATTTTATGAGCCTGTGTCGTGAGGAGCATCATTAGTGACAGCAGTGGTGGCAATCTGAAGATATGGTTATTACCGATCCTCTTTATTATATGTGCACTTTTTTGACTCACAGTATCTATTTTATAGTATTCTTCTTGGTCTTCCTTTGCCGTTGCCTTGCTAAGCTCTTACAATAATAGTAATTAATCTTAATCAGGCTGGCATTTTTCCTACTTGTTGCTGTCTAGTCTTTTATTTACTTTCTTCATGGTGCTTTACGTAGAGTTGTTTCATCTCCTGCTCTTAAAAAACTATACTTGCTTCCTATCCATTCTGACATATCCTCCCATTATTTATATAAGTGCAATTCAAACTTTTTAGCCATTGGCATAATACACCATTGTAACAAGTACAAAATACTATGTTGTTTAGTTTTGTTGAATCATGTTTCTACCTTCCTTGGTCTGTATAAATTGTGATAAGTTTTCTAAACAATATTTTTGAAAGGATAATCATTTCAAATTTTTTTGCAAATTTGTAATAAAATGAAGTAGTATAATTGAAAAAAATGCATTGGTAGAAGAGGAGCATAGTAATCCAATGATCATGGTAAAACAAATTGGCTACACACTAAAATAATTTATCATCTTAGATTGTATTGTTTTGCCTTTTGATGATCTTAAGGTGAATTTTGAGTTTTTGTGCTTCTGGTGTATTAATCACTAGCCACAGTAGTATAAATTATTTTTAAAATTGAATTGTAACCTACTGTTATTGTAAACTTTAATTGGTTAGAATATTCATTTCACAACAAGGTTCATTTTTTAGCATTTTGTATGTTTTCCTCCAAATGTGGTATCTACTACTTGGAGAAGGTATAGCCAGTGACAATTAGTGCTCATAGGTGCTTTTGAATCAATACTTTACTACCATTGCCTGAATGTTTTACAAAATATTTTTACCTACCTATGTATTTAAATGTAAAGCTTCAATCATTTTAAATATTTATTGTAACTTTGACTCTTATCTGACTTTTACAGTTACATTTAAGAAGTTTGTTTTACAAATTTTCGTTTCTTTAATCCAACTTAAGTGGTCAGTAATCCCATACTCAATTTTTTATATTATGAAATTATTTTGACGCTATCTGATGCAGAGATGATATTTAGATGTTACTTGTTTTTGGATTTTTATAAGGTTTGTTAAAATATTTCAATATTTTGCATCCTCTACTGAGAATATCACCAATAACAGTCAAGGCAGAGGAAACAAAAAATCCAAATGTTCAAAAACCTTCCATGATAGAAGCTGGAGACATTTCTTAGCTAGAATGAATTACTCCTATGAAAATCTTACAGGTAAAAAATTTTGATTTAGATGCCTGCTGATGCCCATAATTTTCCAATTTTTTTCTTTCAAAGAAGTTGAAACAAGGATATTCTAAGTAAGCCTCATTCTGACAGCCATTGTTAATATTCATTTTTAAGAAATAATTTTTTCCATATTTACGTCATAAGAAAATCATCTATTTTAGAATGATAATATTTTTGTGGAAATTAAAAAGAAAAATCCTTCTGCATTGATAAGTGCTAATTAATGAGAAGTAATCATTTCAAATCTAGGTTTACATTTGTGGCTACACTTGAGTCTTGGTTATATATTAATGGTAGAAATCCTTGGCAGCTGCTTTGAAAAAAGATTGTATACTAATTTCTAAGAATTGTCAATAGTCAATCATCCAGTAAAATTTGCCTGTTCAAACTAATAGACAATAATTAAATTATCAGTCAGAATATTTTGCGAAGGGAACATTTTTGTGTAGATGAAATTTCTTCTTTTAGTTGTTTTTCAAGCTATTCTAGAATTTTCCTCCCAAAATTTTGTTGATCTTTTAGGATACCCTAAAGATTTATTCTTGATGTCTTGGCATCATTCTAATCATTCTATTTTTATTGGAAATTTTATTTTACTAGCCAGTAACTGCCTTTTCATGTTTTCGCAATTAGTGAATTTCCTTCTTTGGAGTTAAATCTGCTTAAAGTACTCAGCTACCTACCAAGAGGACTAAACTGTGAAATGGGTGAGTCCTGCATTGGCCTGCATTATTATATACATAACAATTACTTTATTTGATGGCTAGAGAATGGAACATAAATTTTTATTGAATGCACTTTGTGTTTAAGGCATTTTTCTAGTATGCATATAATTTGTCTCTGTAAACTTGAATCATAAAATAGAGTACACAGTAACAAAAGTATAGGCCTAAAATTGAATGCATAAGTAGAGACTTCCAGTTGTGTATTAATGTTACCTGTTAAGCTTACTTTATAATAATTTTTTGCTGTTGAAATTGATACTGTCACCTCTTTCTGTGTTTCAGCTTTGAAACTGTCCCCATTAATCCTCTGCTGGAGAGCACTCCTCTCCTGCCAAGCGACCAAATGCGTGAGTTTGAACTCCCTGGTTTGCACTTTTGTTTGTTTGCAGGGTTAAATTTAATTTGAGCTCATCTCATTGAGGCGAATGATTATTTTATCATAGCATGAATAAGGTTAACTTGTGTTTAGAGAATACAATTGAGCAACTGCTTATGAACTTGACTAGTTGATGTAGTTGGACTGGTCTATAATTCAATAACTAGCCTGATAAATATCTTATAAGTGGACAACATGAGCCTTTATTGTGGCCAAACAATTATTTAACTGCTATATAATTTTAGCTGAAGTGAAACATTATCTTCTCTTCTTAAACTTATACTTAAACACCACCCAAATCAAAAGGTTGTATTGTTGGTGCTCATGTCTGAAAGAATTAACTGTGAATTCTCCTTGGGAAACATTGATGAACTGCCTAATCCATTATCTATTGATAAATTTATCTCTAACCTAGCCGCCACCCTTAATAATGTTGTTAATATTGAATCAGTAGATGAGACTTATAATACTTAGTAATAAACTTAAGTAATATAGGTCTCATAATGTACACCTTCATAAGGGAAAGATTAGAAAAAAGTAATTGATGGTGTTCATGGCAATATTTCGTATGATTTACAAATGGTTAAATACTATAAGGCACACAGCAGTTATCTCTTTTGATACACTTTGCTTTCATTCTAAACATTCATGTCATGAATTAACAAACATTAATTTATTATGTTTCTGAACCAGTTTTAATAGATATAACATGCATTCCTGCTCATGAAAACAATATTTTTAGTGAAGCATCCATGGAAAGCGTTATCACAAGTGACTGCTCTTGAAAGAGAAATTTAAATAATTTTGGGAAGATAATTTCTGGAGTAAAAAAGGTACAATCACTAAACAGTTTAAATTTCTACAATTCGAGATTGATCCCAATTATTTCAACGCTGATTCAGTGCAAATTTGACAATTCATTAATTTTTAAAGCTAATGAGTGTTAAATCCATGGCCAAGTAATGTGTACATCATGTTTTTGATGATATATTTTTATGAATTACCATTAGATATGTAAACAGACCTAAAACTTTGATGGCTCATAACCTGGCTCAATATCTTTTACATTCTTATTGTGATTCAGTTCATAATAAATGTGCTTTACAATAAAGTATGCTCCTAAGAAGCAGATGGTTTATATAATGATTGAAGGCTCGTGGTTGGGTACTTGATGTGCTCTCCTTGTCACTTTTTAACAAATTTCATTCTGATAAATACTTATATGCGTGTTTTAATGTCTAATTTTCTACCCTTACATGATTGATGAACTACACATAGAATTGTTATTTTGTACATTGAACATTTCCTAGTTGACAAGAGGCACTAATGTTACTCAGAGCTGAATGTATATTTGTTATCAGCAGAGCATACAATTTTGTACTTGACAGAAAGTCTCAAACTTAACTCATAAGATATACTATTAATACTGACTGCTGGTAAATAAAAGGCTCTTGAAAATTAAAGAATGGCACCACACATGCATATTGAATCAGAATGAAAACGCTTCCTTCTCAATTCCTCCCACCCCTCCTTACTCTTCGCTACTTCCTACTCTCTTAGTCAATTTTAAACTGCCTTATTTCATAAATGCATGCTTTTCGCATCAAGTAACTATTCTTTAAGCATTGATGAAGTGACAGATTATCTTCAAGGTAATTAGCTCACTTATTAAAGTAAATAATTATTTATGTTAAGTCCATTTCACATGACATTGAATGAGTAATAAGAGTTCTAAGTTAGAAATTGTTTAAACGTTCAAGGTTTTCATTGTTTTGACGTCTGAGATTTCATTCGCGTGCATTTCAAGAACAATACTGACCTAAGTCGAAGATGATAATAGTTGATGGAGGTAACGTGGGCTACTACAAAAGGCCAGCCTGTTAGCTATGGGCAAATTGTGTTAACTATGAATAAGAAATTAAAGGTGAACTAGGCCTTTGTGGGTGGGCAGTATGAGTTCATATGTGATTGGTTATAATCTATATACCTTTATACCGTCATTGAAGTGATTAAGTATGTATTTTAAACGGCAGTGTTTTTTCACTATTATTATATTATTAAGCATTTAACAATATCTCATAAGTAGAGCCTGCATCTCATTTCCCCTGAGTTTGATATATTTATTCATAGTCCTTAATTCTATTTAAAGCTAACCCTTTTTCTCACAAATGACCTTTTAAAATTCAGCATTCAATTTAGATTTGATGTGGCAATATTATTCTTGGGTGTTTTCCTAAGGTATCCTTTAGAAAGTCAAGTGTCAGCTTACAGATACTGTTTGTTGAACAGTAAACTTCCTCTAGTGTACCCAACTCATTGATTTTTTGGCCAGATCGGATATATTGGCTCATCTTTTCCTTGGCATCCTTCATCTTCACACTCATCCTTCTCAGCCACTTTTGGATGGAAAGCAGTTCAGAAGTCACAACATTCATATCATAGTTCACATATTCACTGAACTATGTCTGAACTTCTTATCAGCACTTTCCTTCCATTTTCTTCCTCCTCGTTTGGACCACAGTCTAATATGAATCCTTACATATTGAAGCAGTTAACGATTGTTACACAATTTGCCATATCCCATGATCCACTATCATTTGTGGTGCATATAGTAGGATGAGTTTCAATAATGCTTTTATTTTGAATGCAAAACTTACCTGCAACACCACAATGCCACAAACAAATATTTTTTATCTATGCCTGAATATTGTCACCTAAGACTGTGGTGCTCAAAAGTAACAATTCTCTTACACCAATTCCCTATGCTGCATCATGGCACTACATACCTTCATCCTGTGTAGTGCTTTTCTTTTTGTCACTCTTTCATCAAGTTTAGTCTTCACTTTTCATGGAAATTTACTTTTGCACATATTAATGCTAGGAACAATATTGAACTATGCACAAATGATTACATAGTGATCTTGAAATCTGTCGATATATCCTCTAAACAATGTGACTGCATGAATAAATGTGGTATATCGGTAACTGTGTATCAGTGTGTGCTAGTACCTTATGTTCTTAAAAGCCAAGAAAGTAGACGATACACTCCTCCCTCCAATCTGTTGCTTTGCGGAAGAACCCAGGAGACATAGGAGGGATAGACTAATAATCACCAGGGGCTTACAAGAAGTCCAGGGAGATAAGTGAAAGTATTAAACTCATGTATGATTAAAACCTCAGTAATAGCAGTAAAATCTGGAACAAAATGTGTGCTTAGTATATGGTGTAAGGTCTTTTGTTTAAGTCCACAAAAACTGCCTTAAAATCAGATAAACATAAAGTAGATGACTGTAAAATCAGGAACCCGCTGTTTCTTTTTCTTGCGAATTAAAATACTACAGAACTCCAGAGTGGTTAAAAGAATGGATATTTTTTTACTTTTTAGGCTTGGTAACATTTCTTCAAACCAAAGAAAAGCCCAGATAACAAATTTGACAGAGTAAAGCTTTTTATATGAATTTTGACAGTTTACCAATAGTATCTATAAAAATATTTAGTTTCCTACTTATCTTTTAGTTTATAAATTCCAAAATCTGTTATCCTCAGTTTTGCCATCACAACAACAACAAAAAGGCTACACTCAACCGATTGGAATATATTCGTCTGGAGTCAGCTTATGCGAGGCCTCTGTAGTATGAATGGAATTACATATTCATTTGGCAGCAAAAAGTACTGAATGTGGAAAAGTCAAAAGAAACACAATGAAAAATAGACATGGTAAAAGTAATTGGGAAAACAGGGGCTTAATACTAAACTAGGGCACTGAGATGACCTTCGGAGTTTCAAAACTTTTATATGTGTAAAAATTCATGAAAATACTAGACATTCACATTAACAAAATATGATTTAATTCGGTGGGGGTTTGACATTTGAAGTAGAATATATCAATATATTATTTATTCATTTGACACATCTTCATAATAGACAAATAAAAAAGAAAATTGGAGTTATTTTAATTAGAAAAGTACGTAAGCATTTTCAGCTTAATAATCACATGCTTACCAACAGTTTTCAAGATTGCATGATGTTCATAAGTAGAGCTCACTTGTATTGAGTTGTTAGCATTAGTTTCATCTGCCTCTCCATTTTAATTTGTGTAGTGTACAAATTTTTGAGTAGGGAATATCAAGTGTTCCAGGATATTTGATGTATCAGTTTTTTTCTTATATTTATGTGCAGGCCAATGCAGGTATATACAGCCCATAATTAAGGTCAAATATAGTTATAAGTTTTTTGGAATTAGATGGTATACTTCACCATTATTATTGTGCTAAGATTACTCTGAATTAATGTAAGAATTAAAGCTAATTCAATAATTTGTTTTAAAGGTTGATAATCACAGCATTTGATTATATTGACATTGTTTTTGACACTGAAGTATTTCCTTTAAATTGTAGAATATTACTTAATACTTTTTCATTAACAGTGTATGTTTGTGGGCAGCTCGGGAAAAATTGTAGGATTTAAAATTAAATCGTAATGAAAAGCATTAATTTGATTTATATTAGATTTGCTTCATTTTTAATATTCTTGGGTTTTAAAGTTCTGGAAAGGAAATTATTCATTCAAATCATGCTGTTGATTATTTCATGTGTTTATTCAGCAGGTGTCTCATTTAAAATTTACATTAGGGAAAAATAACAAAATGAAGTATTTCAACGAATAGGCTTATTTGATAATCCCATTACTTGCGTGAACATTGAAGGAGTTAAAGCAAAGTTGCAACTTGTAGTAATAGTGTGGACATGTAAAAAATGTTATTGATTTTTGTAATAATATTATTCCCTTGAAATTTGTGTACTCTTTAGGCACAAATGGAAAATAATCAATTTTGGGTATAGGAAATTGTCTACTAGTGTTAAAAGGTCTGGTCAGTCTTCATGTCTTACAAGATAATTTTCTTAATCTAAAATTTCCATTTTCTCTTCAATTACTCATGGTGTCCTTAAGTTTATGATCTCCCCGTTTGTACATGTATATTTATATATTGCTAGCCATTATTTTCATACAAAGCGGGTGAATTCTAATGATCCCATATCTCCAAAATACATTAGTGACTGTGATGTTGAATCTTGGAAAGTATGCCTTGGCTTAGTCACCCATATGAGTTAGATTCATGGCCTTTATTCTTCCATGAAATCAGTTGCTGCAATGTAATGTGCAATTGCATATGTAGAATGTTGGGCAATAATTCAAATGTACCTTAACAAAATTGTATTTTCATTTTTTGGGAGGCAGATAAAATTAACCTTGACCATATTTTCAATGTGTAAAATGTCTGCATATTTCTCTGTTTTCCCTCTCTGTCTCATCCTAATATACAATATAATTTTTCTACTTCTCACAGTGAAAAAAACTATACAACAATTTAATCATATATTATTTACACTGTCCTCTTAAAAATTGTTATGTCTTGTAAGTGAAAGGAAACTCATATGACACTGGCCATTAGCTATGAATGGGAAAAAATAACCTCAATTTTGTTTAGGTACTAATCTAAAGGTTACTTTATTAATAGCGCTGCCATTATTTAGGGTCATCCCTCAGTTTCAAATATTGTTTCATTGATATCTATATACATATATGTACATATATATACATATATGTACATATATATATTTGAATCTATTGTTGTTTTCCTTAAATTTGTATTTCTCTAAGTTAATATCTTTATCTGCTTCAATGATAACTAAGGCCATAATTAGTATTTAAGATACATAAAAATCGTATTTATCAAAAACATTTTTAAAATCTGAAGGTGTCCCTTCAATAGGTCGAAAATGTTGATTATAAGTGTCCTTTAAGATAAGGAGTATATTGGTGTATACTCCATTGCTAATTTGTAAAAGGGGTACTTTTTCAAATCCTAATTGCTTGGAGTGGTTTCATTATTTTGCACTATAAAACAGTAAATCACATCTTAGTAAAATCAGTTTCAATTCATTTCAAGTTTTGGAGAAGGCCTAATTTTTTATTCTAATACAACAGGAATGTTTCTTCAAAGCTCGAAAAAGTTTTATGTTGATTACTTCACTAGTTTACTAGTGAAGCACTTCACTAGCTTACTAGTGTTCCCTTTTATAAATAATTTGAATAAAACATTATAATATTCATGTTTTAATTTTATTGCATGTGGCTAGTGACTTATTGTTTATGTATAGGTTTCACTGAAAAGGTTCACTTGAGAGTAGATTTGTGTGTTTAAGCACATATTTCTTTCATCTTTAATTTATGTGCACTTTGTGCATCATAAATATTTTAATATCGTCCATCACGCCGATGTGTCTAACATTATATGGATGAATTTGCTTGGTGGAACTATCTCAAGCCAGTGATAATTTATTTGTGACTGTGTAATTTATAAGCTTTTAAAGAAGTGTTGTAATTTTATGGATATCAAGTTATGTAATTATTGAATTTTATTGAGAAAAATGGAAATGGAAATTATCCAGGATTTAGTGGTAACTAATTGCATTTAGTTTCAACTTGCAAAATTTTTTATGTACTGTTACCATAATGTAGGGTGAGTTCATACATGTCCTGACACTGTCTATCTGCACATGTAAATTTTAATAATGATAATATGTGGAGTAATTATAGACAGTCACACCTGCAGGTATTCAAATTATCTTCTCTTCTTTATTTTTCTGTAGAATTCATGTTAATCATTTTTGCCAGCTAATTTACTGTGTAGTCTTGTTTTTGGGAAACATTCTTGAGTCCTCATTTTAAATCATGAGTTAACTCCAACTATTTGTACACCAAAAGAGATGTGCAGTGACCATTGTCTCTCTCTCTCTCTCTGCAGGCTATCAATAAGATGCACATTAGTGATAAGAATTTTAAAATAATTTGACAGTGAGTGTAATTTTCGATCAGATCTAGTTGGCTGAGCAGAAATGTTTATACAAATGAACCAATGAGAGATGCTTGAGAGAAAAGTACAAAAAGCTTTAGGTTCCTCCGAGTTCCCTAGGTTGACTATTTTGTTGTGCATAACTGAGTTAAGTCAATCAGCTGACCCTTGTGTAGGTTCTTCTACCTGACCACCTCAATTCCAAAACTAAATAGGCCGCTGCTCATGAGTACCAGCAAAGACATGATGACAAATGATAGTGTATCAAAATATGTTCGAACTCGCCCCACTGCATGGTATTGTAGGTGTATGTACCTACAACTGAAGTTATTTTAATGGGAAGGGGGATTTTGGGATTTGAAAATTTAAAAGCTGATTTATGCATTGACTTCACAATCTATAATTCTCCCAGAGCATTGGAAGGTATCTAACTTTCCTGTTTAACTGTCATTATTGATATTTTTGTCCCATTGCTACATTGATAGAGAAAGAATTTGCTTGCTTGGGACCATAATGCAAAACACACCACTGGTGAGATAAATTGATGTTTGTAGTTACTTCAAGTTAATTACCACAGGGATTTACCAAATTATTTGGTATGCCTGATATCAAAATTTGTCATATTAATTATTGTTCATTTTCCTGAATTTAAATTTTAAATGTGCATGCATCATTTCAGGCATAAAACTGGGTTGAAGGAGCTTGAAATACTGAAGCGCCTAAATGATGCTGATCCAGATGATAGGTTTCATTGCCTAAGGCTTTTTCGTCATTTTTTTCATAAACAACATTTGTGCCTTGTTTTTGAACCACTAAGTATGAATCTTCGAGAGGTAAGTTTTTTTCAACACTTTTAAATTTGAAATTGTTCTCAAATGCCATTTCCCAAAGTAGGAGAAATAGGCAATTTATATGTCCTGCAATGGCATAAATTGTAATCTCTTGAAAAAATATATTACAACAAGTGTAATGCATAAATGTCAGAAATGTACCTAGTATTCTTCCTACTGTGAGCATATTATGAACTTCATTTTAAGTGGTACTTATTAAGTTTGAGATTAGCTTCATTTCATTTGAATAAAGTCGTCATTTTAATGCTAAGTCTTAACAAAAAATAGGTTAATTGCTGAAGCAAATGCTGTGTACTGTAGCTACAGTTGCCTTTTGTACCTTTAATCCATAAATATTTTTGAGTGGCTGTACAGGAAGAAAAATGTTTAAGTGCAATATAAGCTTCTTCTTTTAGTATATTTAATTGCAGTTTCATTTCAAGTTAATTAATGTTAATGAGAAATCTTTCTTATAGGTTTTAAAAAAATATGGCAAAGATGTTGGTTTACATGTGAAAGCAGTGAGGTCATATAGTCAACAACTATTTTTGGCATTGAAACTTCTTAAGAAAGCTAACATTTTGCATGCAGATATTAAGCCTGATAATATTTTGGTGAGTTAATATTTTTATGATAATTTTCAAACAAATATTGTTGAGCATTATATCGTAGAACAGCATCATTATGATGAAACAAGGAAATTTAGTTTCTCTGATTCATCTTATTTCTTTAGTACATGTTTTAAAATTAGGGTGTCATCATCAGGCACATACATTCTGACAGTGATGCTCAAGTGTTGAAATGGGTGTAAAGTATTAAAGAAAAAAGTTGTTATAATGAAATCTAATCCTTACGAATAATATTATTTTGATTCTGCTTAGTTTGAAACGATGAGCAATTTAAAGCTAAAAGTCTCCAACCAAAGGCAGAGAGGACTTGCAAACTCTCTTAAGCCCTCTTAAGATCAAAGCCAAAATGCATCCAAATTTATTCATAGATAGTGAATGGCAGTTGTTATTTTATTATGATTCCCATTTTGTCCTCTCATGATTGAGTGGAGGGGAAGAGAAGCACTGCAATTGTTGTATTTTTTCCAAATCTTGCTGCCTCCCCTTCTCTTGTCTTTTCAATAAATAACAAAATACATATACTTCTGCCGGAAGAATCCAAGGGAGGACTTCAATGCAACAATTTCAGAGTTTAAAAGTCATTCACCTTGACTGAGATATCCGGTCAAGGCGAATGACTTTTACACTCTGAAATTGTTGCATTGAAATGCACTTTGGTGGATGAATCCGTTTAAAGTTACTGTTGCGGCAACTCCCGCAGTTTCTTTGGAATTTGTCCAAGGGAGGAATTGTAAAAATCCCAGAAAATATAATTAACCTGGATTTCTTAAATAAAACTTGTCATTGACATCAAAACTGGACAGAATATTTTAGATAACTTGGGCGGCCTTGTTAAAATAAAACTTGGTATATGATGTTGGGATTTTTATGTATTACATGTTGAGATTATTTTTATCATGCTATTATACTATCAGTGCTTGTATTTGTCTGAAAACTAAAAGTTTTGTTTATGCATTATTCCAGGTCAATGAAAGCAAGTTGGTCCTAAAGCTATGTGACTTTGGTTCTGCTTCTCATGTTGCTGAAAATGAAATTACACCTTATTTGGTTAGTAGATTCTACCGGGCACCTGAAATAAGTAAGTTTGTACAAATGGATATGGTTGAAGTAATGACGAAGAAGTCTGATGTGGTTTATTGTTAAATAATGCATTGATTACAGTTTTAGGAATTCCATATGATTTTGGAATAGATATGTGGTCTGCAGG
>NW_027287564.1:0-49335 GCF_022747635.1 Hetaerina americana
TCTTCTGGGCAAATAAAGATTATTATTATTATTATCTAATGTCCTATCATCAAGCATGGCTCATGCGAATATGCGCATGATTACCACGCAGCATAATTTTATTTACTGTACACACAATAAACATATATTGAATATATAATAGCATACAATGGACATATATATTACTTCAAATGGATATCTAAATATACTCCAATATTCATGCAAGTATCACAATGTATATCCATCACAATGTATGAGCCACCTCATATACAGCAGAGCAACTTCAAATTTATCATCCAGGCTCTATACTCATTTGATTACTTATCATTTAGACAACCAATGTTTAGGAAATCAGCCTATTATTAAAACTTTATGAAGTAATGAATTTCAATGATGGTCTACCGTCAGGTGTCTAATTTTTAACAAATGACCAAAGCATAATATTTGCCGATGATTCAAACTTCATAATTTCTGATAAAAGTAGTCAAAGACTTCTGATTAAATCGCAAAAGGTTTTAGGTACTGTCTGGAACTGGTGTTATGACAACAAACTTAAATTAAATTGTAAAAAGACACAGGTCTTTGCATTCAATTGAGTTGTATTGCAAGAGGATATTGATTAAAGTTATAACAATGAAAGTATTAATTGAGCATCCAACACTAAGTTCTTAGGTCTACATGTTCAACAAACTGGTGCGTTGAATATTTATGTCAATAATCTACGTTCTAACTGGCAAACTGTGATGTACACCATTAGGTTCCTACATAAAACAGTGTCTTTAGAGGTATTGAAACTTGTGTATTATTAAAATTTGCAGTAGGCCCGTGTTAAAAAAATTAAATGTTCTTACCATTCCATCCATGTCTATATTTTCCATTTCTGTCTTCATCAAAAATAATTTCCATCTCTTTCTTGCAAATAATGATATTCATTCACATTCAACTAGAAATCATCACCACATCCCCAAAAGTTACTATAAATCAGCAATTTCATATAAAAGCCAAGCAATGGCAATGTGAGTAAGAATTTTTGACTAATTACCACACATTAAATTAAGTAGTTTCAAATTGAAACCCAAGAACTTCCTCCTAATGAAGTGTTATTATTACATACTTAAATGTGCATGCTCTTTTTTTTACTAAGCATGTTCAGACTGTATAAATGTACTTAGATTGCACTTTTGTTTGTGTTTGACGACTCCTATACCTATACGATGTGTATGGTCATTGGACATAAAACTATTATTATTTTTATCAATGAGTATGTGCTGATGGATATTCAACCATGGATATGAAATATGTATCCATTACATATACAAATGCTCATAACCACATATGTGGTGGGTACTGTGAACATCTATTGGGGATTGGATATCATTTGCTATTCTGGCAGAAACTTCCTGAAGGAGCTGCCAATATAATGCACATAATACATATAGAGTTTGTACACTTTGGACAGTGTAGCGTATGTGAATTCAGGTTAATATCTTCATCATACTTAAGCTTATTTTTTTCAAAATTAGTTTGAGGATAGCAAATTTAAAATGCAATTAAAAACAATAAATAAATGTTTGAACCTAGGCCCTCAGGATGGGAAACCTTTACACTAGCCACCACACCAATTCTCAAATAAGGAATAATTAAGATATTAACTTTTTGAAGATTCATGCATCTATAGGTATTCAGCTTGACTAAATAAAATTGGAGTTCCAGAGTAGTGCACAGGCTTTCAAATAAAGAACTGGCTTGATCTTGTAATTTGTCAATTCATTTTTTCAAGAACTTTGATTTAGTAATTTTTCAAGCCGTAAAAAGTTTTTCCCAAGGGATAAGATGTCTATTTTCTTTCAAAAATGGGCACTTTGGGAAAGGATTTCATACAGGGTAGAAGTATGTTGCTGAGGCAGCATTAAATACTCTTTTGTGAAAAGTTGATAACTTTCCATCTGGGTGCATCCCCTAGATGTTAAAATTTTGCAGAGTTAAAAGAGTGTGAGCTGCATGACAAGGTAATGATAGGATATGAAGATTTAAACAATGATCACCCTCAGACCAGTATTCAATCCCAAATGATGACCCACTTCTGCATTCAAAATTATTTTTTAGCCTTTATAAATCATTTATTATTATCCAGAGACCATTAATGAAATGCATGCTGGCATAGGGTTCTCCAATGCTGCCTCACCCCAAAGGGTGGTTCCATATGCCTAATAGCTTTTTATTTTTGCACTTGTAACATTTACAAAATATTCTGACTGACTAAATTTGATGAAAATTAAACAGTAAGGCTCCAATGCAAATTGGAAAAAAGAATTTGTCTATGTGATATTCTTGGCTCAGGTCCTAAACTTAGACGAATGTGTGTATCCTCCAGTTGTATAAATCAAGCAAAATACCTGGCAAGTACTTAGAGATCAAACAGCTGAAGGTATCTAGAAACACCTATGTCTCTTTTCGTGTATCTGTTGGTGAAGACATGAAAGATATAGTGGAAAGTCCCGGCTCTTGTCCAGAACATGTCTGTGTCAATACATATTTTTTTATGAAGGCCTTACTGACCTCCTTGAAGGGTCAGTCAAAATTAGACAGCCTTTTACAATCGTGTAAGTCAATATTCAGTGCCTCAGGAACAAAGTAAACCTACTGGAAGTGGCTATAAATGATTGTGAACCAGATATTTTGTGCATTGCTGAGTATTGGTTAAAATATGAAGAACCAATCGTTATCTCACCCTCAAATTACTCTCTAGAGTCCTCATTCTGCCGTACTATATATAAAAATGGAGGTGTGGCCATATCCATGCCTAGTAGAATATAGGGTAGGGAAAGAAGGAAAAAATTTTGAATGTGCAGTGTGTTTTCATAGAACTCCAGTGTGAAGTTCGAGTCGAAAAAAATTACATGAGTTTTGTGTTTAGCATCCAATGAATTAAGTATGCTGTCGATTGTCTGACATATGGCAGTTGTAGTAGACCTTTCAGATCTGAATCCATCCTGAGAATTTGAAAGTAGGAAGTGTTTTTTTGAGATAAGATGTTATTCGCATATACATGGCTTTTTTGAATATTTTAGCAAATGCATTTTGGATGGCTATTGGTCTATAGTTGTTCAAATCGTTAACACAGCCATGGTTTTTATGTATGGACATTACTTTTGATTCTTTTAATTGGGATGGGAAAATCCCTTACATCAAAGATTCATTAATTAAAAATAAAAGGGGTGCTTTTATGGTTATGATCAATGATTTTTCAAAATTGACATTTCATGTGCATGTTACGGTCAATGCTCATGGGTTTGTGACACACATAATGTAACAGTGAGCACCATTTTTAAAATTTTAACTAAGCCTGTGTCTTTGTTCCTTTTTGACGTGCCTTATATGTACATACACCACCAAACTGGTATTTTTGTATTATGATCTCTTGGCAAATAAAAAGTAATAATAATAATGACTGAAGTGGTGAGAATATCTGCACATGGAATTGTTGAGGAGATTTTTCTTTATATTAGAAGCGTGTCACATAACATTCCTCCAGGAGCACCATAATTTTTTACAGAGAATCTTACATTCATTTTTTGTTCAAACACTGAGAGGGAATATACTAGAAATAATGTTTCATATGAAATAATCAAGGGCTTGTCCCAGGACTGAAAATAGGGTGAATCATTAATAAAAATAATAGATGATTGTGGCCCATGGATTGAGCATTGAGGAACACCAATGGATACTTGATTATATACCAAAGAGAAGTTTAATAGACCATGATGGACTATTGTTCGTGTATCTTACAATACGGTGTTGGTAACTGAGGAAGGATGTCACCCAATCCAGGGGTTTTCCAAGGATATCAGCCCTTAAAGTTTTTGGATAAGTAATGCATGATTTAGGTTGTTGGAGGCTCATTTCTCAAAAATCTCATAAAGGATCTGAAAGCAGGTACATATGCAGGTCACAATTAAGATATTGTTTTTTTTTCAAAATTTAAAAATAATTTATTAGCTGAAAACAAGTCACTAGCTTGTTTTTTACGCCTTTCAGTTCTTCAAGTGTCTGATTGTTTATATTATTTAGTACACAGAAATAACACTTGAGCAGAGGCATGAACACAGGGGGAGAGGGCTGGAGGCACTTAGTTGCTGCCCCTTCCCACTATCCAAGGTCTGACCCCATTTATGGACATCAGTGAAAGTGCTGATGTACATTCAACATTTATTGGGGGAGGGGTTTCTGTTGCCTCAGCCTACAGAGTGCCAAGAAGTACTAAAATGTCTCATTAACCTCAGCATTTTTATGTACAATATAAAAAAATAGGAAATGCTAGCACCACTTAATTTTCTGCCCAAATCGCAAGATCAAATGTTCTTATCCTAATTCTTACACTCCACCTACTTCTCCCCTATTTATTCTATAGCCTTCAAATCCAGCCCTTCTTTTACTTGCTATCTGATTCTCTTGCCCTACATGCATCTCCTTCTTCCCAAGCATCATTTTATTCATTCTTACCATTGCCGTTCCATCACTCTCCATAATGTAAACTTGCACAAAGTAGTATGATTCTATCTGTTGCAAACTGGAAATTTACCTTTCAGGCAGAACAAATACTTTCAACAAAAGATTTGCGATGCAGCTCATATATTGAGAAAAAAAGAAAAATTAGCACTATGTTCTCAAATTTGGTACTGCAATCATTAAATTGACCTTACAGAAATCGTACATTCTGTCTAAAAAATAATGGACTCCTAAACAAGCTTTGCATATGCATACTCTATCCTGTAGCATACAGGAATAAATGCCAGGGAATGTGAATCTTAGTCAAAATGTATGAAATAATTATTATAATTACATTAAAGGTCACTTATTTTTTACTATTTCTGTAACTATTGTTTACTCACCATTATATTTCATTGCTTTCATTCAGTAATACTTATCTTATGACAGAATGATTTTGAATATATATATATATAGGGGTCGTGCTAGTCCAGGGGGTAGAGCGTTGGACTGCTGACCGAAGGGTCCTGGGTTTGATTCCCGGGCAAGGCACTCTCGGTACCTGCAGCTCCACCCAAGCTATATGATTTTTCGGGTACCAGATCTTCCTGGGAAACCATAACCGGCACAGGGAAAGGAACTGGCCCCCCTACCCTGATGTGTGAATTTCATACGCCGTCGGGCTTAGTACCGGGTGAACTCTGTCATCACCTACCAAACTGACCTTCAGGTTGATTACTGTGTTTATGGTTATATATATAAATATATATATGTATATAAAACCATACAGACACACACCACACACATATATATATATATATATATATATGTGTGTGTGTGTGTATGTATATATTAATATTTTTTAATTACTGATTAGGTTAAAGACATTTTCAGAGTAAAACATGGTTAAAACAGGTTTCTGTCATATAACAACACTAGATGCGCATACTTTATCATTGCCCTCAACAAGATATAAATCTATAATACGGAAAGTAAATTAATATATACTCCTATTCCAATTCTTATTATTAACTGCTTTTGTTTACATATAACTCTTGTCTTAGCCTCTACTATTCTGTTTAAAAAAGTTCAAACAGAATAAAGACCTTTATTAGCAGATAAATACTCCATTTTTATTAATGAACAACCACACAATCAAATACACGTCAACAAAAAACTACATAAACACAAGCATGATGTAAACACTCATTCCAGGTTAAAGAAGTTTTAAGTTCATATTAGATTAATGTAACAGGCTTTCAATCTTGACTGCTTTTCTGCAACTTAAGAAATCCGGCTGTATTGGAGAAATACTTTGCATTGGCCTCATTAACTTTCTTCTCTGCTGCCTGAGGATTAACAATTTCCAGGCCCTGAAAAAGGAGTATATTTTTAGTATGCATGGATTATTCGGAGAACAATGATCATACATTCAAATTTCAAGGAATAATATTTCATTTAAACTTGCATGTATTCCCTTATACTATTCCTTGATAAAAGGATCCTAATACCCATTTACTTGATTAACCCATACAATGAAATTCTCAAAAGAAAATATTTAACAATGATCTTTCATCAGGTAGGATGTAGCATTTATTTTACAATTTTTACATATCATTCAAGAATGACTCAATTGATTTTCTTGAAATTTGCTGAACTTAGAGTAGTTTCCATTATAGTGCATGTATGTATTTTGCTATGATAGGTGACTATGTCACATGTGACTTAAGTTGAGGGGGCATTTGTGAGATGGCTTCCCAACAAAAACATAATTTTGAGAGGCAATGGGAAGCCAACCCAATTATCTCACCATAAAATAATGGTAGGCATAGAAATCAAGACAAAAATAATTTTAAAAAGGGTTTGTTATCCTTGATTCGACCTTTATTCAGAAAGAAATAGTGCACTTGAGTTAACACCTTCAGACCCTATAATGTCTTCTCTCAGGTATCTTTATGTCAACAAATTCAACCATTTGCACATACCTGAAGCGGTGTAAAGGCGACACTGGAGGCAGTTCCTGACACTTGTCTCCTGATTGATGCTGTTGTGGAACCTGTAGCAGTCCGTAAACCTGATGCAGGACCAGGAGTGGCGCCATTGTGTTGTGCCCTCTGTAGATTTCGCTGCAAAGCTTTAGAGATGCGAACCTTTGTTTTCTCATCAACCTGTGGAAGCCTGACTCTGCCACCTCCAGTTTTACCTCCAATGGCACCTCGAGTATAGCCCAAATCTTCTTGATAAGCATCATCTTCGATCTGAAAAAAATAAAATTGAAACTAATAAAAAAATCATTCTAAACACATAGTGCAAAAACTTGGCAGAAAATGAAATATCTGCATGAAACATACTAAATCTCATAAAATAAAATTTAGACCCTCAAAAGTTGATGGATATTGACTAAAACATCCTCAAAGCTATTACCTCTCCAAAGTTAAGTCTGTTTGCTTGTTTTCGCAATTCTGTCATTGCATAGCGCTCCTTCAGTTTCCTTACACGCTTGCCACCACGCTTCTTCCGTGATGGGTCGATTGGCTTTGGCAGAGGCTTTATAAACTTAACAGGGGGTGGCTCCTATGATTTGAGAAAGATAGAAAAATATCAATAAAAACAAGACAAAAAATAGGCAGTAAAAATATCAAACATATGCACTTAAAAACATTTAACAAAGACAAAATTCAGAAAAAATATTTAGACTTATTAAGTTTCCCAAAAGTACCATTGTAAACCCTGTTTAAGTGAAATTAATCCCATCCCAATGTACACGATAAAATTACAAGTGCCACCTTTGAGCAATCCATTTCACAAAATTTTGCAACTACAAGTATGTTTCAGTGAAATATATAACTACTCATTAGCTTGCATGGTTCTTTAACTCATCATTATATTGTTATTTTCTGTGACCCTATATTTAAATAGAGACTTTCTTTTGGTAAACTTACTACACATCTCACTGTTCAAGACAACAAACTTTTACTAAAGGAGTAAGAGGCATGCATGAAATCACTGGAATGATTAAGTTTTTCTTTCACCTTGACCAAGGGAAGAATATTACCTGAAGTTTGTCCAACTTCTTCTCAATGTCCTCTCGGAACATTTTACCAATGGAACCATCAATACTTGCACGAGCACTGTCAACTCGAGCTGCTAGGGTACACTTGGCTGCGACTAATCGGGCTGCCTTTCTCCTTAAATCCTACAAAATCAAGTATATTTTGTACTTTAAAAAACTGACAAGGATGACAACCATTTTGGTAATGAACAATAATTTAATAATGAAGTCATATGCACGATTTATTCAATTCATAACCACCTATGGTAATAGTCAGTTCTGTAAAAGAAGGTAAGATTAACTAAAAATTAAATTACAGCATGAACTGCATTGTACTTGAGAATAACACTTGAGTATGCCTTGCGGCTGATTAAGTCAGTCACAATGAAAGAAATTATTTTCAGTATATTATACCGGAGGAGTATCCTGAACTATGCTGGAATAATACAAGAATCCTGTGTGAGGTAATGTAGTCACTTGTGAAAATCCAGACAATGTCCTTTTCTGTGATCCCAATACTTGAACATTGCTTGCTGGCATTTTTGAAAGACGACCCAAACCACCAGCCACACCTGGCACAAAAGGAAACATAATTAGATTCACATTCCACCAAACAGATGCCACAACCCTACAGGGTGCGATGCTTAAATCCAGACAAAATTCCATTTGAATTTCCCATCATATCATAGTTCCATGGGAGATCGCGATTGGCGTTCTTGAAAGCTATAGGCTTCTAGTAAACAGTCATAATCTCAAAATGCCTGAGATGTTACATGCAGGGGCAGAGTACAATCCAAGAGCCACTATTATCGAAAGTGTTCGCGCTGGGGGTTATATTTTGAAATAGTTAAATTCTTCTGGTGCCCCAGATCAACTGTTTATGATAATGTGGCTAAGTATACTGCTTTGGAGAAGTCTGAGGAAGGTTTCGCTAACCTGGAAAAGAAATTTCATTCAAGGAAATGAGTGCTTGTCCGGATTTAAGTGCCGCACCCTTTATATTTTACAAGAAAACAATGCTCGAGGGCAGCATTGGTGTGGGCAGAGTAGGGAAATCCCTCCCATCCCAACTTCCAAAACATTCATTGTGCACCTATTTCATATTAACAGGGAGAAAATACAGGTAAACTAAGATTAGATTTTACAACTACATATAGAAACTGGATATTATGGAAAATAGTTAATTTCTAACTCTCAAGAGTATGAGGGACTAAGTACATCAGAGAATATACCATTGGGATTTCCCAAAATATCTTGCTACCCCAGGAAACAGAAAAAAATGCATATGACATTAAAGATCTCAGTATGAATAACTTTGCTTTCACCACTCTTACAAAAATAGTGGGAATTTGAATGATAAATAGGCATACAATGAAATACAACAAATATTTTTACAATTTAATCACAAATGCAAAATAGCTTATAATGACTTTATTTTTTAATGCAGACAATAAATATAAGGAACCATGAAGAACAATTAATGAAGACAGTGGCCTTTTAAATTATATCTTCATTCCACTCTGGCTGTTGTAAAT
The DNA here is from genome assembly GCF_022747635.1 of Hetaerina americana. NCBI lineage: Eukaryota > Metazoa > Arthropoda > Insecta > Odonata > Calopterygidae > Hetaerina > Hetaerina americana. The sequence continues at coordinate 9,055 of NW_027287564.1, forward strand.
AATTTTTTCCTAAAAGCTGTTGCGGATAGTATATTTTCTGTAACTGTTGACTCAAACAGTATAGGCAGTATGCTTCAAAATCTTCCTCAAAACCTTCAATGGATCTTTTGTTATTCCAGATGACTATTGAAAAAGCAATCTAACACCAATTTGTTATGGCCACCCACCAATTTACCATGGGAATATAGCAAGCCTGTTCTGATTAAGTACAGAATAATGCCTGCATTTGGTTTATACACCTTTGGAGCTATGGTTTATATAAAAGTTAATCTAGAATCTAACCCATTAAAATCAAATGTAAATGCCATTGCTTATGTTATGTGGGGTTGTGCAACATTGAATACTAAATGTTGCAGATTGACTGCGACTTTAAACAGATTTCATAATATGAACATCAGCATGCATAACTAGTTTCCAACTCAGTTGAAATGAACATTGAAATCTACATACATGCTATTTCCGGTTGACAACATGCTGAGCTGTTATTCTGCACATGTAGTCATATGAAATTTGGGTTTTTACCTTACATAATATACTTCATTTCTTGACTTAACTGACTGAATTAGATTATGTACTTAATTTCTCTTACCCATTACTTTTGCAGCTGTAGATGCACCAACTATTGCCGAGAGATTGGGTGCAATATATGTCATTCTTGATTCAACATACTCCAAAACTTTGCCTTTCATATCATTGATCTCTGAGCACATATCACAAGCTTCACGGACACGTTGCCATTCCTCTTCTGTGAGCAGCTGCCTGAATGAGCCAAACATTTTTTTAAATTAAAGTTTGTCACATAATTACTATACATATTGATGATTTAACTGGGTAACAACACAACCACTATCCAGGTGGTGGACTTCAGGTATTACCTTACTTAAACTGATGATTATGTCTATTATTAGGGGAAAATTAATACAAATGAATGTAGCTTGGATACACTAAATGAACTTTTCGAAGTTTAGGATGTGGATCTGGATGTTGATCTGAACGTTGTCACTTCAGATGAGAAGTCAGCAATTATAGGAGAATTTATAAAAATATTTGCCAGAGAAATGCTCACTGAAATGAAATATATTAAGGCAATGTCAGATAGTACCAGATTTTTCCCATTTTGGCCACACTGGTATTTAGCAGCAGAAAGACATCATGACTGGGAAAGCTTAAGAAAAAATGCAAAACAGAATAAGCCTTTGTTTATGAAGGGCATAACAGGGAAAAGGGGCTTACCTCACTCAGAACATAAAAGATTAACTGGATCGTTATTTTTTGTTTCACCATTTTTGCACACCCTATGGATGTGTGTGGGTATAAACTCAAACTGGGTAGGGCAGACACACCACGCTGTATGACTTCCTACTAGCAAAGCATAACCAGACATAAAAAGAACCTGATGATATCTGAAGAAGGATATAAAAAATAAAATCAGGTCTGCATTTGGCTTGGAAGGAAGAGTAAGCATGAATAAATAGCTGGATCAAGGTGCCAAACAGCATTATGAAAGAGAAGGGTAACATACATGGGAAGGCCCAGAAGTACCTTGCCTGACCTAGAGATGGCAGTATTTGTTTGAAAAATATCCCTGTCTTAGAAAGTATGCAATCTATAAAGCAAATGTTTCAGGTTTGAAGACGCTACATAGTTTGGTATTTGTTTGGCAACCATCAATAAAGAACGTTTTTCGAGAATTAGTGAAAATGGAGAAAATTGGTCATCGTTATGTGATACAATACTTTTATTTGAAAGGCCTCAGCCCAACCAAAACAAAAGCTGAACTGGATTCTACTCTGGGTGAGTCTGTTCCTTTGTTTACAACAGTAAAATATTGGGTAGCCGAGTTTAAACGAGACCGCACAAGCTGTCAAGACAAGCATCGCATTGGTCAATCAAATAAGGTGAGGAATTCAGATACGAAGAAAATCCACAAAGTGATAATGGATGATCGTCGACTGAAAGTGCGCGAGCTAGCAGACATAATAGGCATTTCAAAAAGTGTGGCACATTGCATATTAACTAAAAATTTGGACATGATAATTTTGCATAAAATATATAAATATTACAATAGTACAGTGTTTTGGTGCACAGCCAACAAAAGATAAAGATTTAATGAGTTCTTGTAACGTTCATTTAAGAGAATGACCTTAAAATGGCCTTTAAGGTAATTAATTCATTGAGAAACAAACTGCAGCCTAACATGAGCTTAAAAATGAATAAAGAAGGAATAATAATTGTAGGAAATTTAGAGAGAGCAAATTAGTAAATAATTGGAAGGTGAATGCAATGAACAGAAATGACGATGACAAAAACCTGATCGTTTTGGATCCATAAAAATGGAGTATGACGAACACTAGAGCATACATTAAAAATTTATTGCATGAGTATTTATTTCACCGGTATAAAACACGAGACGAAGGCATGAAATGGTCAGTAGTAAAAAAGAAGAGGACGAAGAGAATGTTTTAAAATTGTTTCCAGAATGACAACTATGTGAAATTAGGTGAAGGTGACATCCTTACCCTTGTGTTGTTGAAGCAGTGACAGACACAACCATTATGGTAGCTTGTGTTAAAGTCTGTTGTAAAGCCTCACTGCCCTTAGCCCTTGCTAAATCGTTACCCAATTCTCGAACAGTGCACACATATTCGAGGGCACCGACAACGAGCGACTCAAGTTCGGGAAAACGTTTGCTGTATTTATCTCTCACAAACCGATGAATGACACCTGTAAAACACAAAATTATATCTTAGGTTTACAAAACAATACATTTGCCTCTTAGCCCAAGCAGCCCACAAAACATTGACTCCTTAAGTATAAGTAATCGACTGCAATAATGGATGAGGTTACAAAATATATATTGTATATTCCCATGGCAATTCCTAACCTATTTCCGTATCGATGTCGACGGCGAGGTTATTGGCCTCAACGATAATCTGATACTCAGGATCTGCATCGGCCGGTCCAATCGACTTTCCATGAATACGAGGCACTCCAGCATATTCCTCTATTTGCTTCATTATATTCTTGAGCCTGTCTGAGTCTCGTAATTTTGCAATTTGTCGTACACATGTTATCTTTGTTTCTAAAACACAAGAACACGTTATTAACAAAAACTTTACAAGCATGAATACTGATGATAAGAAGTCATGAATGTTTCCCACCGCCGTCATTAACTTACGATCTTCAATTGAAGGGATGGTTTCGTTGGTCAGTGCACCTTGTGCAACTGGCATTTCCACGTCATTTTGCTCTTCTGCATCATCTCCCTCCTCCAGATCAGCAAGAAGCTCGTCCGCCAAAGACATTTTCAAGGAATAACTCTTTAAACGCGATCACGAATCTGGAAATTCAAGACCATACAGTTACCCTTCCGTTTGAAGTTGCAATCATCTAACAAGACATATTACATTCTCACAAGTGAATTACCAAAAGAAAGCTAAAGTTCTTCAATAACATGACTGTCACGAAATCTCAGAGTCGAAGAGCAATGTAAACACTACTCGCAATTGTACATTCTTTTGTTCAGCTCTTTCAAAATTACATCTCTAAGACGGGCGGCAAGCCTTGTAATTTGTTAAGATGGGAGTTACGTCATACTAGAATATCTCACAGAGTGCCAGGGGTTTATGAAGCTCTTTCTTTTTGTTTTCTTTCTCCCATTTGTCTTGTATGAAAAATTAGTAATTGTAACATTGCGAAGCTTCAACATACGTTCCTTGAAAGAGCTTGAAATTCATTTTTCTCAACTAAATGCGTTTTAGTTACCTCCCTGGTTACAGAATTATTTCGTGAATAAAGGTTATCTTTGATTCTAATGGGGATCGGGACGGAGCGGTGGCTAACGTACTGGCTTCCCACTCAGAGGGCTCGAGTTCCAATCCCAGAGGCGGCAGATATTTTTCAGGGGTATCCCGATCCCTAATTGATGTGCGTAGCGGATAGCACTTCGAGTGAGTTCACCGTCCGTCGGATGGGACGTTAAGCCGTGGACCCCATGGTGGCTTTCGTTAAGAGTAGGCTATTGCCGACGCCGGGTTTCTCTCTTCCCTTCATCCTTTCCCATCCATCCCCTATGGCGTAAATGACATCAGCTGTCGGTCGCCTCCCCTACGTTGGTTCTACTTTTATATCCTTCATATGCGTTCGTGAGGAATGTTGAAACTTGAGTCATCACTGAGTTGAACTGGTGGTTTCATCCAAGTACAGCGTGGAGCGGAGAACTTCGAAATATGTGATTCCTTCACCGAAGCCGTTCAAGCATAAATTGCCAATGCTATTACGAAATGGTTCATAATTAAAAATTGGTCATGACTGAACAAGATGAAGTTTCAAACAAAATAATTTTGAGCATGGAAAAATTTTGTATGCCATATGAGAATAAATTTACATGTTAGTGCAACTGTTTAAATACATAGCTCATTTGAAAAAAATAGAATAGTCCATTGACATTTACTCGTTATATCATCATTGGATGATATAGAGAATAAATGCCCATTGACGTATATTCTATAGTATGTTACTCCAAGAAATCATTTTCAAATATATTCGCAATTTGGGTAGCCACATGTTTGACAAAACAAACAATGTGTGTCATGAGCATACAGTCCCTTCACTGTAACTCATGATACAAACTTTATCATTGTTGAGTGGCGTGTCTTATGAAAACATTGAGGCAATCTGGAAGTTCCATATGATACAAAGGGTCTCTGCTTGGGTACAGAAATCCTCGGCTGAATGGTCAAAAATTAGCAACTGTCAGTAAAGGGCGGACTGTCCAATAAAGTGCCAGCTACAAAATAATTGGCCTTCTATTCTAAAAAACATTAACTTTGGCCAAGAAGAGGCTGGTTCAAAGAATAAATGGTGCCTGCTGAAGAACACAAAAAACATCCACCATGCAATTTATTATTAAAAAATCATCCCTGCCATTTCATCAAAAACTACCAATAATATTTAATCCGTCACTTTGTCAACTGATTCCTGAAGACCTGTATCTTGCTACTCCCATCCCTGAATGATCATACAGAAATCTCTGTATTATAAGTAACAAAATCAACCAGGGTTTTCTGTGTATTTTGTGCATTATTTTCCTCCTGAGGTATGAAATAGTTAACTGCTATTGGATTTATTTCTAGCATAAATATAGCAAGAATGTTTAGCGATTGCATAAAATGTGATTATATACCTCCCTCCAATGTTCTCATCTCACGAATTTTTTACGGAATAATGTTTAATTGCTTCAAATTTATACTTCCAGAGTTCTTATTGGGTTTGTTAAATCTGAATAGAGTCAATTGAATTTTAATAAATAAAAATATATTCGAATAAAATGCGTTCTAAGTGCATGAGTTGCAAATTTCTATCGGGTTGGCCAAATACGATCCTCAGCATAAGGACTTTGCCACGAGTACTCCGAGGCAAGAACAAACCATCTTACTGTCATAATGAGAAGCATGAGAAGGCAGCTTCGGCAGTCACAGAGACACCATTAGAAACAAGTATAGATGGGAATTTTTAAAAAATGTTTGGTCGGTATCATCTAATAGTTACCTCTGGGATCGTAAATTTTTGTTTGAATTCGGAATTCTTCTCTCCGTCTTAACAGTCTGAGTTTACTAAACTTATGGTAAATCTCCCTCTTCGAAGTCTGCATTTATTAATTTGTCGAATTCCATCTCTTGTCATCGTCACGTAAATAGCAAGATAGTTATGAAATGAGTATCGTCATTTGTGAACTTGTTGCGGTAGCAGAAGTTGCCATGGCGATGGGAACAGGAACGTATTTCATAGTTACGTAGCAACCTGGCATGTGGTATTTGGATTGCATTCTATTTTCCACTTGTTTGTTATTTTCATTAAGAAATGTCACGGAATAGTTCCGGAAGATCTTCTTACTCCTACAAATCTCAGGTACATATCAAATTGCGTAATTATTAATTTAGAGTGAAATGGATCTAAAATATTTGAGGGATAATTATTTTTAAATGTGTAGGAAGATTTTCAAGATGAGATACTGGATTTGAAGAAGCAGCTTGCAAAATTAAAAGAGGAAAGCAGAACTATAAAAGTGAAACTTCGGAGATCAGAGGAGAATGCTACAAGGAAGGAAAAAATTATTTGCAACATGATTGACCCTTTGAAGGTGCGACCGTTTTTATACCTCACTTGCCAGTATTTTCAAAGGCGCTTCATTACAAATTATAATTTATTCTTTAAGCATTTTTCATGTGTCCGTAGGAAATTCTAGTTAACGAGTTAGATCCAACTCCCATGTTTTCGACATTCTAAAACTCGCGATATCGACTCGTTTGAACTTGGTCGCGGCCGCCTTTACCGTTTTATACTGAATAATCACTTAGAACCGCTACAGTGGTGCTTGTATTGACCATTTTCATCTTGGTGAAGGATCAGCTTAATTTCTTTTGCATCAACCCGTTATGTGTAGTTAGTGAATCAATTGTTTCAACTTGCATACACTAGATTCATCTAGGCAGCAAAAACTCGTTTCATCTATACGACGAGAAGTGATTGCGTTAAACTTGCCTTAACCTACGCATTAAGCTCCTTGTTACTTATTACAGCTTGCATAAAATAGATTTACGTATATCAACTGGTGGTATATTACGCAGTCGGCATATAGTCAAACATATTTGGAATATATATCCAGCAGGTGCCCAGTCAAAATAATTGTTGGTTTCTAAGCTATTTCATTAAAACATCATCGACTTAAAAATCATGAATGTGTTCTGTAAAAATGTATTGTTAAAAGTCAATGTAGTCACCAAATGGCAGTAAGCTTAAATGGAAAATAACAAAATATTTGTCAAGATATAAATTCATAGTCGGGAAGAAATGAGTGAGGGGTAAGACTGAGAAAATGTGTAAGCTTTTTAATTTCTGAAATGTTTACAATAAGTGACTGTTTATGCTACAGTTTGATTAAAGAAGTATGTTGCAAATGTCAGTCTACTTCAGCAGGCCATGGTTTTTATGAAATAAATTTTGTTTTTCTTTATTACAATCGTCTTCCAGTTCATAATATTGAATAAATTCTTTGCCAGATCACATTAGGGTCACAAAATTTGTTTTTATATTTTTTGACTTGGTAGCACCACCTAAACAATAGGTTGTTCAATGAATTTGTGTTGTACTGTGTGGACTCGGAACATTTTCTCATATTGATTGCATGCTGTGTTTCTTTCTCCACATGATAAAATTTGGCAAGTAGACTTGAGTAATGACTTTGCTTATAGGGTCAATTTTTACTCCTACTTATAATGTTCTAACTCTCATCTGCTCCATGTTTCCTACACATCTTCCTACCTTTTTTCTTCAATACCATTGCCACTACTTACTTGCTCTCTTCCCCTGCAATTATATTACTCTAAAACTAGCTCTCCTGTAAACCTGGCTATCCTTCCATCTCAAATCACCCAAACCCAAAATACTACCTATATTTCCTGCACTTATTTTCTAATTTCCCTGTCCTCAACATGGTCCTAACATTCCAAGTCCTTATTTTAACTGGTCCAGTCCTCTTCTGTGTCTTCTCCATTAATTTTCCTTGGCAAGGATATTATACTATGATAACTGAGGAAGGCTTGCATCTCCCATATCTAAGCATGGAATAGGGTCCATTCAAAATGCTTGTACCCATGATTGTGCCTATCATAAATGTGTGGGATTAAAAGATGAAATGTTTTCCAATTGACTTCTCATTAATGTTTTTAGTATAACACAATCACTCAATTGGGTCAGATGCCTTTGCAGCTGAATCACTGGGATACAGATGCTGCATGGACTATCTAATGTCAGTTTTCTAACCTTCATTCTATCTGGCATGGGCGTCCTTATCTGACGCAACTATCTCCGACACAGCTCTAGGGGTCATCATAATGCTCATGCTCCTCCACTGTATCAAGTATTTAGTCCATGGGGAGGGAGAATGTGGTTAAAGGGGAATAACTTTATAATACAACTTTGGGGCAACAAGCTAAATTTGTATTCTTGAAAACTTCACTAAGAAAATCAAAGCCGTATAGACCTTGTGTTGCACTTGCAATATGTTGTGTTGGATATCCAACCATGCTTATGGATATATAGTTAAGGTAACTTAATGAATTAGTGAAACAGCTGAAAAGAGAGCATCTTGGAATGAGTTGCTTCTGGGAAAAATAAGTTACTGTATGGGTGAAGTAAACATTATAAATGAGTACCACTTACAACAAGTTGCTTCTGACTAATATAAGTAACTTTACAGACCATCTAAACAGCTGTAATGAACACCACATGGAGGAAAGGTAAATTAACTTCAGCCAGTCCATTTATTTTTCTTAACCCTGTCTATCTGGTGTAAAGTAATGACTGAGATCTGAATCACTGAAATATTATGGGCTTAATAATTTGCTCATGTGATTTAACAATCTTGTTAGTCATGCAGTTTATTTCCATATAAATGAAAGTTTTACGTGTCTCATTTTGTTAATGGTGCATTATCAAATGTAGATTGTAGGTAATTTTCCTCTGGAAATATGACATAACTACATAAAGCATTCTCTATGAAATTTTTAAACAATATAATTTATCATCTCTAGCTAATAAAGAACTGTGTTCATGATATCAAACTAGTGTGGTGACCGAGATTGACTACCAAATATTCACATGTACATTTTACAAAATAGCAATACTTACCCAAAAATCCTGTTGTGTCATATAATCGTACTATAAATTATTGTTAGTAGTTTTCTGGTTAATATCATTATGCCGGTGACTTAAAATACCCATGTTGAGACTATATTAGCTCTAAAAGAGGTAGGAATAAGTTAATGTTTGATTATTAGACCACCATTGGTAATAATAAGAGCTTGATATGGTGAGTGATTTTGTTTAGACTATGAGCTATTGTTATATGAAGCCTCTATTGTAGTTGTGATGTTTACATTTTGAAATTCATAAATTTTCTCTATATGCTAAGAATACAAGATGACCTGATTTCTTCAGGCACACTTAAAGTAATGGGGATGATTATGAATGGTGGAGACAGGAATTGAAGTGCAATGAATGGAGGAGAGGCATTTTTCAAAGCCCATTGAATAGGTGCAATTTAACAAGTTTTTGCAAAAGGCAGTGATGATCAGTGTGTAAAGTTGTAAGAGAAGAGCTAAACTGGTACTCGGAAAGTGGTACTAAATATTTGGTAATCTCTGCAATGATACCCTAAGGAAGGTGTCAATGATTGTCCCAAAATCAACAGAAGACACCGAAGTTTTTGAAGTGTTTGCATAGAAAAAACCCCTCACTAAAACCTCGCGATGGACTAAAACCGTAACATGATGAAAGGGCTTATGCATTCTGATGATTGCTAGATTTGTGCAGGCAGGAGTAATGAAAATTGCTCTTATTAGGGTTATTCAAGCCAGGTAGGTTGAGGAGGAGGAACCAGACAAAGGTAGTCCGTATGGTGTCTTTTCCTCAGTGAGTTGGTTAGGCACAGTGAGCCAAAGCATCCAACCTCTTTGACCTTTAAAAACACACTACTGAGGACAGCAATGGGAAATGATCATAATTACATTGCCCATGCTAGTGTGATGGTCATAGGCCAAAGTGTATGAGTCCTGGCAACTGTGGGATTTGGCCCACAGGAGCATGTGTTGTGTCTGGCAGTGGGATAGGTAAAGCTTTGTAGTTGTCATCTCAGGAAATCGTTGCAGCGTGAAATCAACAGCAGCCGTGCAAAAAAGGAGAGAAGTGAACCAGTTAAATAGGGACTTGGATTTTTGGTGCAATGCTCAGGACAAGGCAATCAAGAAATATAAAGCAGGAAATGGACATAAAAAAATACAAATATTTTAGGGTGGTAAGAGGTGAGATGCAAGGATAGCAGGGGGTACTGGAGTGATAGCTACAGAATAACATACAGTGGAGGGAAACAGATCCAGCAAGGGTTGGCCATAATATTGAACAAAAAAGTGAGAAGAAGCATAGTAAACTTATAACAAGTCAGTGATAGAGTATTATCAGTAAAAGTTAAAGCTGAACTAAAGAACTTTGTCATTATTCAGAACAACATGACAGCGAGCAACCATATTGTGGAAGAAGTCAACAGGGTACACATTAAGTTACAGGGAATAATTGTGTGTTCCTGGAAGGGAATATTTGATAGTGATGGGGTTTTTAATGTGACAGTATGCAAAGGAAGAGATGGCAGTGAGGTGAGGGACTATGATTTTTGAAAGGAGAAAGCAGTAGAGTGCTGCAGGAGACTGGGATAAATAAAGCAAAAACCTAGCTTTAAAAGCACAGTAGGCATGGTTAGATAAGGAAAATGCCAAGGGATTCAGAAGGATATCAGGCATGGGCACAGATTTATGAACAGAGTGATTAATTTGCAGTTTCGTGGAGTGAATGTGGATTCTTATCATAATTTAGGACTAATGAAGGGTTATATGTCTGATTCAAGAGGATTAAATAAAAAAAACTGTTGAGGAAATGGGATCTAGAAGCATTCGCTGAAATGACTAGAACGTGCATGAGTAAGCTATAGAGCGAATAATGAGTGAGGAAAGGGAGTTGGGTAAAAAGAAAAATGGAATATCAAAAAAGGAAATAAAAAGCAACAAATGGATCTGTAGGGACAGAAATGTGGAAAAGATTAGAAAACCATGGATTTCTAGTCTTGATGATTAGAAAAATATGTGAGATAAGTTAATTGAAAAATGTGTAAATGGAGATGTTGAATGAAGTAAAAAGAATCAAATGATAAACTAGTCAAAGTTAAATAATAAATGGAATTGATGGAAGATGGGATTCGGGCCAAGAAACAGAGCAAGGAGAAACCTGAAAAAGGACATATGCTACCATCCTGTATGTTGCTGAAACAGCTGAAAAGATAAGTAAGCTACTATGGAAGCATAATATAACATATGAGATAAAGTGCATGTGTGGGAAGTCCTATATTGGGCAAAGAGGAAGGTCCATCAGATACAGGACCAAGGAGCACAAAAGGGGCACCGATGAAAAACAGTTCCAACTCTAGGCAATTGCTGAGCATGCATGATCGGAACCTGGACACACGATCAAGTTCGACCAAACTGAAGTGCTGGAAGAGAGAGCTGGATAAGAGAAGCAGTTGAAATAATGAAGAATCGGAACAATTTCAACCGTGAGGATGGCTACACCCTGGCTCCCACATGGAAAAGGTTGATTCCCATTGGCCGCCAAGAGAGAGCTGATCAGAGAGCTCTTGGCCAGCCAGTATCTTCTATATAGAGCGGCCAAATTGCAATGCAGATCACTTTGACCTGAAGACACCTCCAGGACTGGGGGTGAAACAGTTGTCCATTAACTCACCTACACAGCGGTAATTCCTGGAAGCAGCATGAATTCATCTGATAGACATTGCGGAAGCCTAAGGATTAATAATTTAGTTGTTCCAGCTGTCAACCTTATTAGTGTTTTTAATGTAAAATCATCTGTTAAATGGTCAGTTTATTAGGGTCAGATGACTTTGCAAAGATCTCATGGAAGAAGAGCTGATGCATAGACCACCGTTTGTCTGATCCCTACCTATCTTTTGGCCTATCTGGTGACTCAATCAGGAGCAGTCATTATTGGCCTCAACAGCTTAGCCCAAGGGATCTGTTGATCCCTGGGGCTATGTTGGTGAATATATAGTGGCAAGTCTTACCCCCATGTGGAAGTGTTGTCCATGGGAAGGGAAGATACGGCTTATGATGAATAACATCAAACAAAAACTTTGTGATTCCACGTAGGAAATACATTTTAATGTGACCTAGGTTCCACTGGTGTGCAGGATCATTAGACAAAGGAATCACATTCATGCAGGTGTAAGTATATACATGCACATGTGGGTTGGGTCAGCAATTGGGGGAGGATTGGGTTGGGGTTCAGGGAATGGATGAAATTTCTTTGCTTGATGATGCTTCACTGCAGTGAGATCTAGGTTGCATTGAGGTATATTTTCTACACGGTTTCTACACGGTACAGCAAAGTTTAATTTTGACCTTATTCATCATGGTAAATATCTTCAAAATTATGTCTGAAATGATTAATTATGTATGATTTATGGTTGATTTTAAAATGGTTACTCAACTCAATTTTATATACTTTGGTACAATTATTTTGTTTGTTAGAGAAGTCCCCTTTGATATTTGATATCTATATGTAGATTTATATATAATCCTGTATCTCCTTCAATCCTATGTCTATACTATAGTGTGCAAAAATGAAAGGTTGGCTGTCTTCAGTTTATTTTTATTGATAATCCCTATTATTCATCTGATTCCTTACAGTGAAACTACAGTGAGGACATATGTCATTATAAAACAGTGGTAGGGATTATACGCGATCATATGATGAGCTTAAAAATGCAAAATATTAGAAAAAGTTGATGCTTTTATGAGGGTGGAAACTACTAATTATGTCTTGTTTTTTCTTTCCATCTACAGGCACATCTTTCAGCAAAATCTATCAAGTGCCAAAAGAAGAGTTCTCAGAAAAAGGAAACACAGAATCCCAATAGATCTGGTTCACTGGCAAAGGTTTATCACCATAGTACCTGTTCCAGAGCCTATAGGCATAGTGCAAAGCCGTATGAATTATCTACAGTTGATCACTCTACAATTTGCATGGATGAATCACCAAGGCCTGATAGGAAGAAAAAGTGCTCCTCAAAAGTGACTACAGAAATCGAAAGTATGCTTGAGCCACACATTGATCTTCCTAAGGCAATTTTGTCAGTACGACCATTGGCAGTTCAAAATTGTGGGGGAGAAAATTGTAGCAGCCCAGCTATAGCAAGCAGTGGTGAGGTAAGCAATAGGCCTATAAACAATATTTCCAAAAATCGAGAAGGAGACTCGATTAGTCCAGTAAAAATGGCTAATTCTCAAAAAGGGAAAGTCAATAAAAAGAATATAAAAGGGAAAACTAAAAAGAAGAAATCAATGACTGAAAAAAATGCAAAAAGTCTATTATTTCAACTTTGTGGCTCAAGTGAAAATGAAGAAGATAGTTATTCGTCTTATCTGGCCATGGAGCCATCAAAATCAATTAAAAATGTTAGGGCTAATCATTCTGCACCTCTTGCCACGGATAAAATCCCTCATAACAGCGATAATTGCAAAAGATGCCATTCAAAGTGCCTGAAGTCTGTTGATTATGTGACTGATAATACAGTCACACACAAAATAGAAAGTTTAATCAAAGGGGGAAAGAATTTGCTTTCTATGTGGGATGAAGATGGTGGATGTAACATGAAGCATCTGGGCACCCAAGGGAATTTCAAGAGTGTTGGAGTGGAAAGGATTACTGGTGACCATACTTCAAGTAAAGAGTATGGCTCCAATAAATTTGGCATGTACTTGATTAATGAACATGATGAGGTCGAAGATTCTGGGTGCGTTGATATAATAGTTGCTGAAGATGAATCAGAAACACTTGAAAGCTGGAGGGAAGTGGACAGTAAAATAAGTCCATCTTGCTTGATTGAGAGAAGAGCGAGTATATTTAGAGTTGACATCAAGAAAAAAGATCCAAATACTGGGGATGAATACATTGAGGATGTTTCCTCACAGAAAGCTTCAAATGAAATGATTTACAGAAGTTGTTGTGGAGCATCCAAAGAATCTGGCTTCTATGCAGCAGGGAGCGGACAATTGGGAATGCATCAAGTGCCGGTGGATGCTGAGTGTCAAGTGATGGAGCATTTACTAGAAACACTATCAGTTGCCGATGACATTGCAAGAAATAATATTGAAATGGTGGGACCAAAAAGAGGGAAGTGTCTCAGGAACACGCTGGAAAATCTTCTTGCTGCTACTGAAAGTGACGAGTGTGTAAGGAAACCAGTGGAAAATAAAAATGAGTTTCAGCAAAGGACAAATATGGAAGATCTTTGCTTGAGGAACTCAAACTGTTTTCCTAGGTGTTTGACTGGTGTGATTTCAAGAGAATTCAAGAGCATGTGCCCACATGTAAATTGCCGTCCTCTACATCGAGAATTTGCCTCTAAACCAAACTTTGGGATGGAGTTTCAAGATAATGTGTCCTTACTTGGCATCATCTCTTTACCCTGTGAAACCTTGACATCAGTGTCTACATTTCATGAAAACATTTAAACTAAAAATGGAAAGTTGCAACTTTTTTAAAATTGTTATTGTGATTTTTTTATATGGATTTCATAGGACACCTAGTTGTTTTTATTTCATTATGTTATTTGTATGTAAAACATAGGTATGGCCTTTGTCCTAATAACATAAAAGGTGTGATTGAAAAAAGACAGGACTGATTTTATAACTTGTTTATTTCAACAGATACTGATGACACACCTTTGCCAATGCTTCTCCCAGCTCTCAAACCCTGCCTGGTAAGCCGCCTTAGAGATCCTCTTTAGGTCTGCCGTACAATTAGTTTTAATGTCCGCAATAGTGTCGAATCGGTGCCCTTTCAAAGTTGATTTTAACTTCAGAAACAAAACAAAGTCTGATGGAGCCATGTCTGAAGAGAAGGGTGGCTGCGGGATCACGGAAGTTCCAGTTCTGGTGAAAAACTCTGTCACGATCAGCACCCTGTGAGCTGGCACGTTATTGTGCTGGAAACGCCATGCATTGTTTCTCCACATGTCCGGCATCTTTCGGCTCACTGCAAACCTCAACCTCTTCATAACCTTTAGGTAGAAATCTTTGTTAACGGTTTGATCTTGAGGTACGTATTCGTAATTAATCAGCCCTTGCCAATCGAAGAAACACACCAGCATGACCTTCACATTGGACCAGGACATGCAAGCTTTCTTTGGTCGCAGAGAATGAGGACCTTTCCTCTGAGAAGACTGGGCTTTTGTCTCAACATCATAACCGTAAACTCAGGTTTGTCGCTAGTTACAATGGTTTTAAGAAACTGGGTCGGCATTGACTCGATCCAGGAGTTCCTGACTGATGTCCAAACGTTTTTGTCTCTGTTCATCAGTCAGCACCCACAGGACGAATTTTAATGTGATGCGCTTCATGCCCAAAATGTCTGCCAAAATTGTCTGACAGGATCCAAAACTAATGTTAACTTCCTCGACTATCTCCCTAACAGTTAGACGGCGATTTTCCCACACCAAATCGTTCACCAATTTGACATGGTTGGGGTCTGTCGAAGTGGAAGGCCACCCCGTTTGCAAATCTTCATCTGTCGAGGTTCTGCCTGATTTAAAGCGACTGTGCCACTCAAAACACTGGCTCTAACTCATTGCTTCATTAACAAAGGCTTGCTGAATCATTCCAAATGTCTCCATAGCACTTTTGCCAAGTTTGAAACAAAATTTCACTCACACATGCTAGCTCCTTCATTGCTGCCGTTGCATGTGGCAATGAGCCGGTTAAGACACATACCGCTGCTGCTGCTTAACGACTCGGCGTAAACTAAAGCAACACCTCTTGTTTTAGTCATCAGGTGTGTAGCTATATGGCGCGCTGTGTCTCATTTTGATCCATTGAATGGTTTGCGCAGAATAAAATCGGTCCTGTCTTTTTTTGACCACACCTTGTATGTTCTGATGAACTAGGTAAGGAAATTATTTCATTCTGTATGCATGACCCAAGGGCTAAACTTAGTCTGAGCATCAAATTTTATTATCCTCTGCAACTGGCTATAACTATAATGTTATAGCTATAATATTTCAATGACTATAACAGTTCAATATCTGAAACACAGGACAGCTTAAGCAATAAATGCTTGCTTTTATTATGGCCTCCTTTTAAACTCCTTATGGTGAAGTCTTCTTGAAAGAAAATTAAGATCATACCAGCTGAATTGTATGTTCAATGAGTTGACTGGGACATTCCCTTATCCTGGAAAAATAGGTATTTACTAGTCTTGCTAGGTTTTTTTAGAAAACTTGATTTTTTAATATTGATTTTAATTGCATTTGATTTGAAATTACCTGATGTACCAATTTGACTTGGCAATATTATAGAAAACACTGTAATACTTTTGCATTGGATATAATTTCCAAGCATGGTAAAACATGACAAAGGAAAATGTTATTACATGTATAGATAAATTAGGTTGGCGAGAGAACCTAGATAGAATGTATATTGCCTATCCTAGGGTGAAACGTTTTATAAATACTAAATTGTCCAATATTGGATGAATCAAAAGTATTAACTGTTGTAAGGAGGAAGTGAAAATGTTGTGGTCAAAGTCATATTAATATAATTCAATTTACTAATTACTACAGGGTATCATATAAATGTTAATAATTTTGTTTGCATTAGTGTCTGTGCATCCAATACAAGTGCATATTAACAATAACCTGTGTGCTTTCTCAGACACATTCAGATATATACAACCCTGGAAATGCAAGTATGCACATACTACCTCCTGCTGTGCTATGTGATGCATAAGTGTATTTTAGAAACTAAAACCTAAGATATGTATGTAGCTGCCTTTACTTTCATGGGAATCTATATTAAGTGGTGGTTCTAATAATAATAATTTTATTGATGCAATGGACTGTGGTTTACATGTGTAGAACAGGTCATATGAAAACAGGGAACTTACATTCTACGTAAGAAATTACCGGATTAATACAAATGCATACATTACAAAAACATGAATTCATCATTGGAATGAAATTTACTGTTTGCTTGCTAAAAAGGCTTAAATTATAAGGGACAAACCTAAAGTTCTTTGGATGCTCTGGTTTCATACTCGTATCTCTCATATCTTTTATTCCAATACCAAACAATCTTCTGTGCTGACAAATAAAAACTATTGTAAAGAAAAAGTATAGGCATGGCGAAATGAGGACTCCAAAAGACTTTAAGTTAGCCTGTCAGCTATTTTTTCCTAAGGTATTACCCAGAATCCTAGTGGTCTGTTTTTGGACCCATGAGAGCCTAATGGAATGATGTGAAATACCCCAAACCATTATTCCATATTTCACCCAATTGAGTAAGTATGTATAGTGGAGATATAAGCGAATGCTTTAACCCGTCTATAAATCCCAAGCCCTTCTGAAATCCCAAAACCCAGAAGCTACTTTGGAGCAAAGTTTGTCAATATGGATTTCCCAAGAAAGAGACTCATGCTTATACAGTTCCAAGAATTTGGTATCAGCGGAGGAACCTAATGCATAATTTAATATTGAACTTACAATTCCAGATAATTTATTATTCAAATATTTGGATTTTATTTCTAACCCTATGACCAGTTGAAGAGATATTGATTTCATTTACCCTGTTGAAAGTAATCTGATTACATTGGAATACCTATACATCACACTGATGGCTATTATTAAATGATTTAAGTGTGCACTTTACAGTCCATTGACATGCACACATTACCTTTTTTATTGTGAATGAATTTCACCCATTCCTTCCTTCATTTTTTCAATTAAATTGTTGGGGAAAACTATTTATATATTGGTATATTTGTGATAGCTTTCTTTTGGTATTCTGGATGTATCTATCAAGTGACCCATCTATTCCTGGAATTCTGAGAACCATTCTTGGCTTGTCATCAGGTGTTCCAGGGATCAAACTTGTGCAACCTTCATGCCCAAGGTGTGTCTCAAACTCACCTCACTACGCTGGGTTAGCCTCATGACAAATATGACAGACTTAGAACTGTATTGCATGTGAAAAGTAAATAATTTTAAAGCCAATTAATTGGTGAGGACAATGAAAATACTTAGTTGAATCCCTTTAATGATTTATTTAAACAGCCCAGGTTTCCTCAAGTGGGAACATCTTTAGTCACAGTCTTGCATAGAATGTATACACTGTTGCCAGATAGGACTAAAGGAAATGGGAAAGGATTGAAAGAAATATAATATCAGTATATGGAAACATATTTATCACTGCCATAAGTCCTTTTAGTTGATATACAGGAATACCTGCAGAACCTATTGTTAGTGATATCAACAGAAGGAGCAACAACTAATGAATTCCATTTATTTAAATCTTTTCTCCTACTTAAGAGTTGCAAATAGGCTGCTGTATAGTCCACCATGAAGGAAGGTGAAGAGCAGGGTGTAATTTAGTGGTTTCCAGGGTTCCCACTATCTCTGTATTAATCAGTTTCAAAACTTGAGTTGGATTATAAGGATAAAAACATTTACTCAATGGCAGCACAGAAATATACTGATAAAAGAAGGGATCTTATTGAGTTGGCTTGATTTTGTGTGATTGTGTCTTGTCACTGTCATGCTTTGATAAAATTAGTTTATCAGTATTCTGAAAAAAATTATTTACTTATTTATTTTAGGTTCATTCTTCTCAGTGCTATCATGCATGTGACATTCTTTTTATGTACAGTGTTTCCTGGCCCATGATGCACTGTGATTTTTCAGGTTAGAATTAAGTTCTCATGAAAAATATTTAAATCACACACGAAAGTATAAAAATATTTTAACGTTAACGTTTAATATGAAGAAAATTAAGTTGTAATATAAAACAATTAGTAGCTATATCAATGTTAATTCATCGTAGAATCCCTGAAATTCACCATCACTACTGTTGAATCATTTCTGCATTTATTTTTACCTTCCTCGTACTCAATGTGATCATTGCTTCCATCTAGCGTATTGATAAACCCACTGTTTTAAAAGACATTATGATAGTTTCACTTTTAACTTTCTGCCAGCACTTTTTCAATCAAACCCAGAAACAAGAAATTTACAGCCGTTTCATTCTTCCTGTCATTGTGATGTTGTGAGTTAGTGCCATGTAAAGCACAAAGAAAGAATCAAAGAATTTATTGTTGTTGACTAGTTTCGCTACACTGTAGCATCATCTGGTTACATTTACAGTGTAGTGAAACTAGCTGACAGCAATAATTTATTTCCTGTGGAAATGGAGTCTTTGATTCTTTCTTCATGCTTTACAAATGGAGTTACACAAAGTATTGGCCTCAACTATATCTCAAATTGTGCCTTATAACCTATCTTTCATATTCAAGGGGCAGTTTTTGTTATATTGCAGTACTTGTAGGTATGTGCAGACCATTTATTTTCATAAATCACCTGCATCATGATGCTTTCATTAAAATAATTTTCTTTGAAACGGTAATCCTGTTTTCTTCTTGTGGTTTATTATTGAGTTCTTAATGTTCCTCAAAGTTTGGATGTTTAGGAACACATGAATGTAAAGTTTTTAAAATCAGAATTCATCGGCAGAGATATAATATATTAACAGAGGGGTGACATCTCGAGGAACTTATTTTGAAATTTATTTAGGAAGTATTGTCAAGGAAACATTAAAGCTTGATTGCTTACTACTGACTCAAAGAGGTGATATTAGCAAAATTTGTAATAAAGGCAACCATTTTCTACATCTGATGCAGGAAAAAAATGCCTAATATTGTTTTTTATGGTGAATCAGCTTGTGTATTTAAGGGCAAAGCTATACCACATACCCTCAGTCCATAAGATGCAGGCTGAATTGAGAACTAATTTTGGAATAAATAAAGGGCATCTAATTTCGGTTGGGAAATATGGAACTAAAATGTGAAAGTTGAATGTGTTCACATTAACTGTTAATGTTATGTACTCAGATGAATGTTATGAAACTATTTCTGTTAACCTGTGATAGACAAGCCATATGCTGAAACTTAGGAGAAATATCAAACTCTGATGTGCTAAAAAGCATGATAACAAATCCATGGCCTGTACACTAATTCTTAGTTGAAAATTGTAGATATGAAATTAAGGTAGAAGATACCCAAATCCGTGGATGTGACTTGAGTGTAGATATCTTAGTGGAAATTGCCATGTTTTGAATTGATCATTTGCAATTTATCATAAAATATTCTAAAGAAATTTTTGTAATTTTGGTAATAGATACTTTTTTATGCTTGAAAGTGGGGATACATAATACAAAGTAGGTAATATAATTTAACACGTTTTCTTGGCCTAAAAAGATATTTACTTTTTAACACGCATTGCATTGTATGGTTAAGCCTACACAATGTTCACTCTGTGCTGGTGGTTGCTTCTTCTTTTAAAATTTTTGTGAGCTGATTGTATAGAATCATTTAGTAGTCATTTTTCCTATATTCATGCCTGAATGGGTTTCCATCAATCAAAATATTAATTTGATAGGTTTATCAGGTACTCAGATTAACTAGTTTATTCAGATTGATGATTTTGACTGCCATACTCTGCATTTTGGGCTGTGAAAATGCTTAGTTATTTCAGATGTTTAACAGTAGAGTCCTAAATAATGTTGATTCCCTTTCTCAGATGGGTTCTTGGATGATATGATGTTTTAGGAAAAAATGGGCAATAAATTACCATTTCAATATTTAACAAATAGGTGAAGGGATAATCTAATAGGGAGAACAAAATTCTTAAATGCTAGACTTTATCCTTGAAGTTTGTAGAGTAAGAGGTAATGTGGATTAAATTGCCTCCATTGACCCTGAATTCCTGTGATGACATCTTCCTTTGCAAGACATTGGACGAAGGAGGCCCTTATTTTGCAAGTAATGTTTTTACTTTTTGATTTGCGATTTCTAATAAATGATGCCGAAGGCACTTTAGATGTGCACTGAGGTATAGTACACTTAATAGAATGATAAATATTTCCATAATCCCTTCCCTCCAGCTAGTTGCATGGACTATTTTTGAGCATCTTAAGTGTGAGGAACTCTACCTCCTCTTTTGCTTAGACCTGACTGGCATCAACATGTCCAATACCTTCAGTGTTGATGGTGCTTGGAATTTTAACTGTGGAGTAGGTAGTGGATTCATTGTTTCAAAGGTCTTCCACAGAGATATTATATTAAGCTATTCTTTTATCTTCTTACCAATTTTATTGTTGCTAACCCCTACATCTACTGCAAAATAATCAGTTATAGTTCGTTATTCCTTGGTATGGGCTCAAATATAGTTGCTCTCAAAACATGTACATGGTTTATATAAAAAGATTCAGGAAACTTTTCAAAAAATAGATTTATTTCAGATATTGCTAAAATTCCTCAGAATTCTTTTAAGTGCATCTCTTGAGAATTAACCACTTTTGCCAGTGGCTTTTCCATGAGTCAAAGACTATATAATCGATGGATTCCGGAAGGTCTTTCAGGGTGTGTGTGCAAGCTTCTTTGATAGCACTTGGAGTCCCATGATGTAGTCCTTTGAGGGAGGGTTTCACTTTTGGGAATAGGAAACAGACTTCTCGTGCTCATTCTGGACTGTAAGGGGGTTGGAGAATCATCGTGATGCTGTTGTACACATTGGTGAGGGTAATGTCATGGATGCAAATGTGTCCTGTTACGTTACCAACTGATCCTCATGGAAAGACTTGCTCTATCAGTTTGCAAATAAACAAGTGTATACATGTATTCCTTTCCAATAAGCTTGAACTCTAAATCCTGTCTTTTGGGACTTGGTGCTCTCGGTTATTTTTTTCCAAGTTCTTCAGATTGCAATGATTTTGGGTAAACATCTGTTTAGCCACTTGTCTGTTCAAAGGCTCTGAAGTATCAATTGCAGTACATCATTTTCAGTTGCCCTAAGAACTTCCTAAAGGGTTATGGCAATGAGAATTGCACAATACTTTCAAATTCAGTGCTAACAACAACTTCAAATCCAGAGCTAATGATGTGCGTAACTTCTCTTAATGTAGGTAGTTTACTCTGTTTGAGGGAGAAAAAGTCTGATTTGGAAAATTGGTAAATGGGTATTATGCATTTAGCTAGACTTGAGACACCACCTGCATGCTTCCCTAGCATCCTTCCTCATACACTTGCAAAGACAAAGGTCTTTTCAAGTGTATGAGGAATCATGTAGTTAAAATGTTAGTAAAACAAAAGAAGACAAACCAAAATGAAATTCATTCCACTGTGCTGTCTTATTATAGGTTGATAGTTTCCTGGAGCTGAACCTAATGTGTTATTATAAACTGCCATATTTGTTGTCCTCTTAACTTATTCTCTGATTTGAGGTCTCCTCTTTTCTGATGTCACTTCACATTAACTGCTTTGAGTCACAAAAAATAGGAAGGAACAAGCACATAAAAAAATGGAACTACATTTACAGATCATGTTCAAGGAATGTGACCCCACTTTTCACTCTTCCTGTTATTCGGTACACTACCGTCTAATATTAAAAAAATTTCAGCTCTCTAGAGCTGGGACCTTTTATGGTTAATTGCTTAACTTTGAGAATTTGGAGTTGAATAGAAGAAAGCTGCTGGGTAGGCAATTTATGCAAATATGGCCCATCATTCAAACAATCCTGAAAATGGCAGCATTAGGGGTCTGAATTTTTCAAATAGAGTGTAAGAAATAGTAAGTCTATGGTAGACCCAATCTCTAAATATGTTTTTGTCAATAGCACTCATTTTCTTACTATTTCTTTGGTTTTTATCTCAAGAATAATTAACAATCTCATATTGATACCTTTTTATGCTTATTTTGCAGTGTTCAGGCTGAGTATTGAAATTTTTGGAGGAAATTGAGAAATATTTATTTATATGGCAATGCTACTGCTAGTGGAATGCAATTGCTACTCTATTTTGGGGGCATTTCATTTTTATTTCTTTCTTTCCAATAAGTGTTCTGTCCAAGTTCCAGAGTGGCTTTCATATCATTTGGAAAAAAAGCAAATTATCTCCCTGGGATTGGGCTAAAAACTTAAATAAATAATTGCATATTTGCACAGGCTACATTCAATCACCTATTTTCAGCATGGTAAAAGTTATTTCATGGTTTGTGCATGTTTGTTTGAATTCAGGGCATAAATATTTGCGAGAGATCTCAGACTGGGAATCGTAGCTGTTGTTCTGGGGCAGTTTTCCAACCAACTGGTAATTATTGTGGTGGTTTCATTCTTTCCAGCATCCCAAAAATATGGGCTCCGCTATCCTTCTTGTTTGGACTATGGACATATATTTTAGGGAATATTTTATGATAATATTTTCTGGTATGGTAATATTTTTCATTAATTTTAAGTTGTTAGTAATGTTAAATTATTTATTTTGTTGAATTCCCGGAAGCAGCATGTATTCATCATATCGTCACGTCAAATCGTAGACGTTGTGGAAGCCTAAGGATTTATTTATTTTGTTGATATTTTCTAGTATTTTTATATTATTTATTTATATGAGTAAAAATAGCGTCTATATTAATGGTAATTTTTATTCTCTAACATTGGCATCCAAGTAAAGATTTTTTAAACATAATTAGACACAAAATTTACTGTCTGAAAATGTATGTCAGAAAAGTCTGCATTCTTTTTCATAAAGATGACCTTCTTATTTGAGAATAGCTATGCATTATAATAATTTGGAGTCTTAAATTACTCACCTCCATCTTTAAGAATATCTCCTTTGAGTGTTTAGTATTGAACAGTTATGCCATAGGCAGTTTTATTGGTTCTAGCTATACATACCTTTTAATAGATGACAGCCAGTAGCTCACTCATAATTGAATGACAATGGTGTCAAGTATTCAGCTGCAACCTGGTTTTTGCCATGATGTTTCCTGGTAGAATGCTATTTCTTTGGAGTACATTTTATTGACACCAAATGGCTAACTCAAAGCCACCTTGAAAATAAGCGCAAATTCAACGGGAGTGAGCTCTAAGAATTTGAAATGTATGGGGTACCTTCCCTTTTATTCAGGATCATTAGAACACAATTTGAATGACACAACTGGGATGATGTCGCTGTATGGGTGGACATGAAATGCAGTATTCTCACAGACTTGAGGAAGCACAGAGATGCAGTTTACAAAGCATAGGAAGTAACCTTTTTAATTTTACTTACACAGTGTGCAACTTTGGTCATCAGTAAAGTTTTTATGTGCTCAGATAAACTTTTATGGAGTTGTTTCTTCCAAATGTTGCATTTAAAATTATCAATTATACTTAAGCAACAGCTAGCTTTCATTAAAATTTCCTGTGTAATGTATGACAATATACAAGTATTGTTTGTAAATGCATACATAATGGCTGTCATCAATGCAATTCTGCATATTGGTATTAGACCAGTTAATAATAATTCAATAAGCATTTTTCAATGACTATGAATTTAAGATATATTTTGAAATTGTATTTTTGTACATTTTATATTATTTAATTATTTAGAAAACTGGTAATTGCAGCAAAAATGAGAGTGAATGAAAATGTGTTACAGGATTTTGACTAATTCTGAGTTTATATTAATTTTATGTGCTATTTTGCTGATAGGGAAATATTTTGTAACTGTTAAAATGAGATATGAAAATAAAATATTCCTACTCTAAATTCATAATTATTGCAACTCTCATGAATTCTCAGAAGAGATGTAGGCATTACAAGCAGGTAGAGGCTGGTAGGATTTGTTGATAATTACTCACGATGCAAGTTGGGTAAATAGAGGTGGTGTGTAATGTGCCAGGACCCCATGGATTAACCTCCATTCGGTTCAAGTGTGGTGGTACTTGGGCCTGGCAGTCTCCCTCATCAGCCTGCCCATTGATGGCATTACCACCCTTAGTCCAGCCATATCCTCAAATACTTAGCTGAATATCTCAGAGTCAACCTTGGTGACATGGGAAGTGTGTGATGCGAGCAGTATAGTTAGTTTAGTAGCAAGGTTCAGCTAAATGTGTATTTGAACGGGGAAGGTGTGAATGTGATGTTGGAAAATAATATTAATTTGGCTGATTTGAATGGCACATATGCTATACACTTCTCGGCATGACAAACGACGTTCCTATCAGCGAACATATATATTTCCTGCTGGGGTGCATGTGTCATTAGAACACAAGACAAGTTTCAACTTGTTCACTCTAGTAATTTGTTTACATGTATTGTTGCAGTAGACGTCTTTTGTGCTTTTTGTTAAAATGGAAAAACTTCAATTTCATGCACTCATAAAATTCTTCATTTAGGATGGATTAACCCCTAAGGAAATTCATTCAAAGTTGACAAATGTGTCCAAGGACTCTGGTCCTTTGACTTCAATCGTTAAAAAGTGGGCAGCTGAATTCAAACGTGGTCGCATATCCCTCAAAGATGACCAATGTGAAGGGTGGCCAAAAACCGCAACCACCCCAGGAACTATCAAACCTGTGCATGATATTGTGTTGGACATTAGGCAAGTGAAGGTGAGTGAGATAGCTAAGGCCGTGGGAGTGTTGGAAGAAAGGGTGTGAAACATCTTGCACAAAGAATTAGGGATGTGAAAGGTCTGCGCAAGGTGGATGCCGATCAAAAGCAAACGTGCAAATAATGATTTTTGGGGAAATGTTTGGACCGATTCAAGAGGAAACCGACTGATTTTGTGTGGTGGTTTGTCACCATGAATGAGATGTGGGTCCACCACTATATGCCAGAAACGAAACAGCAGTCGAAGCAGTGGGTGGAAGTTGGTGGTTCAGCACCAAAGAAAGAGAAGGTGACCGAATCTGCTTGAAAGGCCATGGCCAGTGTGTTTTGGGATCCGAATGGGATCCTATTAATTGATTGATTACCTTGAAAAAGGCAGAACAAAAAAGGCAAATATTGCTCCCATTCTTTTTGGCCAGCTGGATGCCAAAATTTGTGAGACGAGGCCTGGCTTGAATGAGAAAAAATCCATTCTATTGTTTCAGGCTTCACTTCGTGGAAGTATTTAATATCCATACTAAAAAGAAAGACTCGTACTTTTCCACAGATTTTATTATACGGTACAACGTGTTTCACTGACTTGCAGCAAGTCGGTGAAATGCATTGTACCGTATAATAAAATCTGTGGAAAAGTACAAGTTTTTCTTTTTAGTATGGAGAAAAAAATCATCTTTTACCAGGACAACCTGGTGTCACCTGCTCACAAAGGTGCATTGGTGATGGGAAAACTACTAGATTTGGGGTATGATTTGCTCGGCCATCCCCCCTATTTTCCTGATGTAGTACCCTCAGACTTCAATCAGTTCCCAAACTTTAAGAAAATTGTTTCTAGGAAGTGCTTCTCATCCAATGACGAAGTTGAGAGGGCTGTAGATGGATATTTTCACAGCCTTCCATACTCACAATTCTGGGAAGGAATACTGATGTTGGAGGAACGCTGGACCAAGTGTGTTGAAGTTAATGGAGATTATGTAGAAAAAAACATAAATTTTTTAAGTGGAAATCATTCTCTTTCATTGTCAGGCCAAGAACCTTTCATCTTACCCTCATATTATTGCCAACATTTACTTCCAAATTCCTATAATATTTGCAGCTTTCACATAAACTGTGCTCTATCTATCTTATAGATAAATGATAAAATGTCCATGGTTGAATATATTTTAATGCCACATTATTGATTTAATTCCTGGTTGATTAAGTATAATCAATTGCTAATGGTTCCAAACCTGTAGCATGAATAATTGTGTTTTCTGGGACGTGGTTCAACTTTTTCTTAAGCTTAAGATTATCTTGTTGTATATGTTCATCTAACTGGAATATCAGGTGAACTTTTGCCCATATAGCTACCATTGATCTTGAAATAATTTTAAACTGGCACTGTTGCAAATAATATAACAATGTTAGGTTTGAAATAAAAGTTAGAGCTAATGAAAATAGGCAGTGGGAACAAAATGAAATGTTTGTGCAAGAAGAAACTAACATTTATTTATTATAAAAGGGTGTAATATGAAAATTTAATTAGTGCTACAAATAATTGAAATAGGAATTTGGTTTTTAATTGTTATTCTATATTGACTTCTCTATGTTGTCACCATCCAGAGTTATGCATTTCTCCTAACATGTCTTGACTTTTCAAAGGCTGTCATTGTTGAACTCTGCAGATTGAATCAAAAACCATTGTTTTAACATATGAACCATCATTTGTGTTGTCTCAAATCTCTCCTTGCTATGGATTTTTGAGTTTTGGGAGCAAGAAAATGTCATTTGGAGCGAGATTGGGAGAATAAGACAGATGGGGCAACATTTCTAAGTCATATCATTTTGATTCCTCCACCCCACACTGGGAAGAGTGAGCAGGTGCATGGTCAGTAAGAAGATGGATGCCTTCGGTGATCATACCGTGCTGTTTCTAATTTAGAGTCTCACTCAATTTGTTCAACAGTGTGCAGTAATAAGCACCAGTGATTGTCTGACCCTTCTTCAGGGTGTTTCTTAAGATGACTCCACGACAGTCCCAAAAAACAGCATGACCTTCCCTGCAGACTTCTGAACTAAAGCTTTCTTGGAGGGAGGTGAGTTGCTATGCTTCCACTCCTAACTCATCTCTTTGGTCTCTGGATCATATTGATGATCCTGAGAACCACATTAATTGTAATTGTGTATGAAATCAAACTTATTGTTCTGTTGTCCTCATGTGATGTAGCCTTTACCATTTTTGGAATAGGAAGTGACACTGATCTCCTGGCCAGATTCCTTCCTTAAAGATGTTATGAATTAGTCCACATAGACTATTCCCCCACATTTTTCTAAACCTTTAAGTAGTTCTGTAGGAATGTTTTCTACCCCCTTGACCTTATTTGATTTCATTTCCTGTAATGCCCTTTCTCTCACTGTCAAATAATCCTGGTCCTAAGCTACTTCATATACATTATAAAGTTGTATTGTGTAACATGTATGAAGATAGCTTTTATTATTAATGCCTAACCTTGCTGGCCTAAGTTCTGCACCGTAAAGTAATTCTATATATTCCTTCTGTCTCTCTTTGATATTTTCTGGTTCAACTAATATTGTTCATGACATTTCTCTGATTGTTAACACAGATTTTCCCTTCTCACTTCCCAACAGAGTGTTTTATAGGAGCAGTGTTTTATTTCTTCTTGTATAGCCAACTAATTCCATCCTTACTCTGCAAACTTCACTTATCCTTGCACTGTGTCTTCTAACACCCTACTTTTGCTCCATTTATCATCCACCTTAATAAATTTTTTAATTCTTTAAATTTCCATCAATCTATATCTGTATATATATTCCTCCATTTCCTTTTCTTGGCTATCTTTCTAATCTTCTTGTCCATAATCCATTACTTTCTTGTCATTTTCCTATTTAATGTTGCTATAGTTTTGTTTGTGGCTTTTAATATTCATTTTTTGATTCATTCCCAAAATTCCTCTATAGTACCCATCTCAAATTATTACTTATATCTTCATACTTCTTTCCACCTAACTCTGTATTCACATTCTTCCATTTCCTTCTCTCATTTGTCTTTCTAATCGTCTCATCCATAATCCATGGCTACCTTGTCCTTTTCATATTAACATTTCCTAAACATAGTTTCTACTTGTCCTGTAGTAGCTCCTGGTAGGGTCACACACGTCAGATAAGTTGAATGCTAGGAACCAGACAAAAGGTAGTTCATATAGCATCTGTTTCTCAGTGATGCGGCTGCAAATGCATCTGATCCCAGTGGGGTGTCACAAGTGTAGTGTCCAATTCAAAAATAAAATCAGGGAGGCAGGCTAGGAAATTGAATGTAGAAGCATTAACTGGATTGACAAGGTAGGGGTATCAGCTAGCTGTGGAAAAAATCATGAGGGAAGAGAAGAAGCTGAGCCTTATCAAGGAAAAATAGGAATATATCTAAAGGGAATATGAAAAGCCTCAATTCGTACGTGTATCATTACTCCCGCCAGCACAATTCTAGGGGTCATTGGAACGCACAAGCCCTTCAACCATGTCAAGGTTGCAGTCCACGGAAGTGATTATGCACATAAGGATAAATCAATATGCAGAATAAATTTTATCCAGATATCTCAGTTATTTGTTAGCATCAATTAAAACTTTGAGATACCCCCTCACACAATTGAATTTGGATTTTGTTTCATAATGGCTTGCCCAGTTTCTGATTTTGCTGAGAGAGGTCATCTAAAAACTCTAAAGGCTTCATTGACTGCAAGCAGTGAATTGAGAGCAGTACAAAACTATTTAGTCTTGTTTGGAGTGATGAAAATGCAATTATTAAATTTGCTTGAGTGAAAAAATACCTGTATTTTTCAATTTGAACATGCAAACAATCCACCACTTGCCTGACTGTTGATTTAATGAATAAAAAATTATATTGACATAACCAATGTTTTTAAAATGTGACTGCCTGTCCTGTTTTTATCCGCAACTAGGTTTTAATCATTTTCTAAGAAGAGAATGACCTCTCTGGTATGATAGTTAAGACTGGGCAGTGAATGGCCAAAATAGGGTGAAGATTTCTATGCTCGGATAAATTTTGATGCTGCATACACAAAGTTTACTCATGACATATGGGAATCTTATATTTTATTTATTGCATTCCATTCTCCATAACTGTAGTTTAGCGGCAATATCTTCAATACCACTATCTGTGTCTCCTAAATAAAATTAAACTAAATGCTTTAATTTCATTTAGTTCTTCCCTTTTCATTAACACATAATTTACCTATTGTATAAAAAGCAAGGAAAATCCCAATGCCTTTCTATTATGCCAAACAAGCTTAAATTTAAACTCTGTCATAAAATAATCCAAAAATGGATCAATAACTGACACTTTGCAGTACTCTTAAGGGCTACATAGTTTGGTCTGTTTCTTTGTATTCCTATCATTTCTGCTCCTGAGATTGTGGAGCTCAGCTCTTTGTAAGTATCTACTGTTATTTCAAATAGCATTCCCAAGGTTGCCAAAGCACCAGCTTTCAAAACTTTCACTTAATGTTTAGTGTCATCAGATAATTTCACAGTCCCCTCAAACAAAGTAGTATTTTTGAAAGTTTACTCTGAAGACCTTTGCTGTCCCCAAGACAGATGTGACAAATTCAAATTCACATCTTAGAACAGAGTTCATTAATAATTGTTCCTCTTCAGAAGTTTCTGATGAATCTTTTGGCTATCCGGATATAGTTCTCAGTGCTTCTATCACTGAATCAAGGAGTTCTAAAAAGTTGGTAAATGCATTAAATCTCTCAATCCATCATGTTGGTCGGTCTATTCATAGAAACTTTTGCTATATAAGTGTGGCATCATGTCTCTTAATGCAATCTAAAAGCAGTGCTTTTCTTTTTGGGTAAAAAAAAAATGTGAGCAGTCACTATGATTCCCAAGCAGTTCCTAGCGGTATTCACTTGGCTGAATTGATAAAGAGTTGGCTGAGCAGTGCAGGTAGTACACTTTAGGGTGTGTGTGTCTTTATGACTACAGTTTTCTGCCTCCTTTTCTGTCGTATTTGAGGCCTCATTATACCCTTACCCCCCCAAGTAATTCATGCATCATCAGATGATGACTTGCAGCATCGAAACCATGGTCGTGAACTATTAAATCCTTTTGTGGAAGTGCAAAGTTTCTATTTTTTATGCTCAACAGACTGTTCAGCCACAATGATGCCTTCTTTAGTTTTATTGAGAGAAATATAAATACATTTTGATTTTTTTCAGTTTTGCTACTATTCTGTTGAGAACTATTGTATTACATGACTTGATTATTTTATTTGCAATGGAAGAACTTTTGTACTTATCCCTTTTACCAGGACCTTCTGAAGCTGTTTTAACTCAATGTCTACATTGCCATGATGTCTTAATATTACATATATGAAAGTTACCATCATTTTCATCTGGCTGCTCTGGACTCGGGCATGGTTGACCATATCTGGAGCAATTATCACTGTTTCTACCAATACAGCCATCGGAATGTACCTTTCTTTCATGTAAGGTTGTAGTCTATAGGAAGAGTGTGATGTATTACCTACTAACGTATGAAAATAAAATTATTTTAGGAATTAAAAAAAATGGTTAAAAATCAGTCATTGAAAAGCAAGAACTGCTTTGTAATCATGAATGTTAAAGTGTTTATTTTTTTAAATAAATGTATTTATGGTGCCCAGAGTTGGCATGCACATTCACAAACGGGAGAGACAATTGTTCCAGAATTGAGCTTAATAATAATTTGTGAGGGATTTTGTTGTCCCATGTAAAATCAAGTTAAAATATATGGCACTGTTTTTGAATAAATGTCCCCACTTCTTGTTGAACTTAAAATGCAAGTATTAGCACAATCCCAATGATTGCAATGGTTTTAATGTCAAACCTAAGAAACCAGTCGACTGTTGATAATCTCATCTATCAGAGCCACTGCTCATTTTATATTCCTTCTTATACCTTAAATATGAATATACTTAAGAGATTACAAAGAAACTGCGGGAGATGCCGCAACAGTAACTTTTAACAGAGCTATCTGCTAATGTGCATTTCAATGCAACGACTTCAGAGTGTAAAAATCATTCGCCTTGACTGGGATTCGAACCCAGATCCCTCAATATCCAGTCGAGTGCTTTAGCCACTTAAGCTATCGAGGCGTCCTCTTACACTCTGAAATTTTGGTGCTTTTAAAGGAACAAGATGTTGTGACGAAATACCATACATACAATGTCACAAGGAGAGTGATTTTTACACTGAAATTGTTGTTTTTCAATGAATATTCTTTATTGGAAATGTATAAATTCATTACACTGCTGTATTAATTTAAGCTGAAGTAGGTATTTGAGTGGGCGTAATGCCATTGGTTTGGAATTTATCATGGTCTCGCTGCATGCTTGCAAGTATCTATCAGTTCAAGATATTATCCTTCTGTCTAGCTCATATGATACCAATCAACTGTAAGCTTCATTTACTTATCTATAGATAGTGTTCTTAGTACAATACTTGGGAGTTTGTTGACAGTGAGTGGAAGTAATGCTTTTCTTTTCTTAAGATTTTAATGAGTGGCTTTGTCTTAGAGTCAAGCGTTAAATTGTAGCAATTATTTTCCTGGAATTATTCAGTAGATTCAAAACTTGGAAAATTTTTTATCAAATAATCCTTTTCGCCCAGTGTTCTGTTAATTAGGTCAGTTACAAAACAATAGTGAAAAGCAAAGTAGCTGCATATTGGTTAAAATATTTTTTTTACACTGCATTGTATTGTTAACTATTTGAAATATTATTCAAAATTGAGAGGCATAGATTAAGAACAAGATTTGCAGAAAAATTTGAGGCGCCTATGTTTTAGGCTGGGACACTAACAGGAAAATGTAAATTTTGTCATAAAGAAATGCTTAAATACTAAAAGCTTTCCCGTGGTTGCAACTTTAGTACCTTTATGGTTTATGAAAATTTTGGATCCTTTGGAATTTTTATCATAATTATGCCTTTCCCTCAAATTGAGCAATTTTACTCTAAGAAATTAAGATTTTTCTCACCTTTTTGAAGAGGATTACAATGGTAATGAACCAGCCGAAAGAGGTAATCCTTTTTCTTCCTTGCATTTCAACCTTATGCATAGGATTTGTGGAATAAATTAAATAATCAATACATAGTACTTGTCTTCATCTACATTTGTATTAATTGACAACTTATAATTAATCGTCACTTAACGCTAACTATTTAAATAGGATACCAAATTTGTGGAGAGTTGAGTGTGGGCCACATCAGGGCACACAAAATTTTAGTCCAAAAATATTAAAGTTCGTTTGTGCATGAAATTTAAACCAAGACAAAATTATTTCCCATACTTAAAGAAGATGTGCGGTGAGGATGTGACTACGATATGGTGGTGGTGTAGTCGGCGTATTAACGCTGAAATCGTTCCCTCAGATAAGGGGACGACGACCACCACCGCGATACGCAACCCCTCGCCACTTCAATACCGCGCGGGTTGCGGTCGCTGGATAGCGTAGGCGACCCACTTTTCAATTACCGCCTTTTACCGTGGAAAGTGGATTAAGCTGTTGGTGAGGGTGAGTTGAGGGCGTGTTTGGATGAAAACGAAGGCGGAGGAAGGGAGGGGGAGAGTGAAAAGGAAAGACGAAGAGTGATGAAGAAAGAGAGTGAACTAAACTGGGGAACGCACTGCATGGGTTAGACATGTTGTTAGCATTGTAAATAAGCCAACTAAGATGAATGAAAAACGTCCCTATGTTTTCCGACTTCATTTAAATACTGAGAAAGACGGTTTTACTTTTACTCCATAGCAGAATGGCGAATTACTACATGTGAGGCTATTCGGAAGGGGGGTATTTTACAAAAATAATCTTTCCTAGCAGACAAATGGAATTCCACTACCGATCGTCACCACAGTGGGCCATTATAGGCCTTTTTCCACGGTAATTAAGTGTACGACCATTGCTGTTCGCCCTGGCAAGAATGAATTCCTCAGTTAGAGTCTAAAATATCGTGATTCATACTGTGTTCTTCAGTCATCACTCTCACTGAATAACTTGCTAGAGGTAAAAATTAGTACTTGCATTTTGCAGTTGACTCCCAGCCCAAAGGAATCGGCGGAGAGCCATGATGTTGCCCTCGGTTCCATCAACATAGTTTTAAATTAGGGAATATAATGTTCACAATGTCACCAGCATTATCCAATAATTGTAATCATATTTTATTTCACACGGAGCAGAATTTTTTTAAATTTCGAAAACAATATGGTTTACCAAACATTAGCTGAACATTTATACGAGCGACTTATTGTGGACCTTGAGAGGTCTTTTTCAGAATCCCTCTTGAATATATCATAACTGGTCATCAATCCTAAGATTGGTTGGACATAGCTCTTCACTCGATTGTTCTCTCGGATAACCTCTATTTTTCTTCGTTTTGACGTCTGTCATTATTCGGTTCATGTATCTCATCCGGGGCCGCGCTATGTAGCCACCCCTCCCCCGCTCACTTTTTCATCGACCTTTTGTCTTCATCAGGCCGTCGTGTCTCATGCGTCCAAAAGGTCTTCCCCTCTTCATGTTTTCACCAGACTTTGTTCATCTTCTACTCATATTGGATTTTTCTTGTCAATGGATCCATCCGTTCATTAGATTTACATCTTTCTTAAAATACAGTGATATTTCATCGCAGGAAACTAGTCCATATATATTATCTATGGGTAGATTAATCTGAATTACATCCTATTATTATTTTGCACGCAGAACTCCTAGGAATATATGAAGTCATTGGGTGCATTGGGGTTATTTATCTCAGCCCGCCTAATTGTCAACCAGGAGAAATGATTACCGCCGCTTGCAAATTTTGCCAAATCTACATTAACTTTTAAAAGAAAAATTGCTAAGTTGAAGTTCACGATGAGCAAACGGGAATTTCCGATTGGAATTTTTCAATTAACAACAATTTATATCCCGGATTTCCCTAAACTAGAAAGATACTGCACGTCTTTTTAAAGAGTATTCCATAATAGGAGCTATATATTACTCCAAAACCTCAGAAACATTAAATACTTTTCTCTAATGCACAATGAAGATTAAGACACGTTAAGACATTTATGCATTTGTGTGTAGCACCATGGCAACAGTAATCAACCTGAAGGTCGGTTTGATAGGTGATATTAGAGTTCACCCAGTACTGAGCCCGACGGCGTGTGAAATGCACACGTCAGGGTAGGGGGGCCATTTCCTTTCCTTCTGCGGATTATGGTTTCCCAGGAAGATCTGGTGCCCGAAAAATTATACAGCTTGAGTGAAACTGAGGGTTCCCCGAGAGAAGTTGCCAGAAAATCGAACCCGGGTCAGTAGTCTAACGCTCTATCCCTGGACTACCATGCCCCTCTGAGTGTAATGTTGTAACTATTATACTCCAAGTGGCGACGGGGTTAGATCCTCACCTGCTAACCCAGAGGTCGCGGGTTCGCGCCTAGTTGGGCTTTTGTCCGGTTTGGGTTTTTGCAATTACTTTTGTTGTTATATCATTGTTAAAATTCCGAGGTTAGGGCAAAATTACTGAATCCGGATTAATCTGAAATAAAGAAGTAGGGTAGACACAAAACACATCTTGACTTTAATAGAGAACAAGCTAGTTAAACACCATCACACCTCACTTCTTTTCGTATCCGCCTCAAGCAAAGCCAGCCTTAAGCGTATGTCAAGGCGCTGTCCACAGTTTTTGCGCACGACCTTTTTCTGAACTTTCCTATCCATATGTGTGAGTCACTAAAACATTTAATACACTACATTCCAAATATTTTGTCGCCCTATATTGCTTAAACGTTTACTTACCAATGTGAACTCCGTAGATTATTTTGGTCCTTCCACTCGCTGAAGTATGAAATTAATTCATTATTTACTTACTTTAGTACCCTGCAAGCCACCGATAGGGTGTGTGGCAGGGGGTGAATACACACCAGACCAATTTGGCCCGAATATGACTCTTCCGCGGTCGGACAGTGTTATTCTGATCCCTAATCGTTCGTGGAGAAAATGGCATATTCAATTTGTTTTACACTTAATATCTCTAATTGTATTGACATAATATCTCCTTCCATAGTATGATGGGGGTAATAACACATTTTCAACATAGCTGTTAAAGAGACGTCCTTCTATTTTATGCAAGAGATTGAATCTGTAATTTAACGTTCGCTCTGTGAGTGATTCCCAGCCTAGCTCCTCTAATATTTTGTATACGCTAATAAGTTTATCATAACAACGTCTTACAAATCTAACTCCTCTACGCTGCATGCGATCCAGTTCGGTAATCAATCCAAACTCGTGAGGATCCTATATACTAGCAGCATACATGTATTCCAAATGAGGCCTATAACATGTCATGGCATAACATGTTAGCTACATATAACATTTCTATTTGACTTTTTTATCACATTTTCCTCGTATTCTTTTAATAAATCCCCATTATTTGTTAGCCTGTCCACACATTCTCCGTATTTGTTTCACCCAGAAAAGATCGTGAGTGAAGGTAATGCCTAGGTATTTAACTGAGTCTACACATTCCATTTCGATTTTTCCGATGCGGTAGACATTCTGGAGAGAATTACTCTTTTACCAAAAATATATTACAGCGCACTTTTTTTCAGTTTTATTCTGACTGCCAAGAGTCGCACCAGCGTTGTATAGCATTGAGGTCATCTGATAAAGCTGCTCTCTCCTCAGGATCACAGATACCACGGTATACTACTGTATCGTTGGAAAGTATCTTACTAATGACTTCGGAGTCAATATCGTCAAAGTTAAGTATGAATAAAAGAGGTCCGATTACACTTCCCCGGGGAACTCCTGAAATAACTTCTACTGCATTTGAGCTAACTCCATCTATGACTACTCGTTGTACCCGACCATTAAAAAAGTGTTAAACTTAACCCTTGATATTTTTATTTATGCCATATATTCATTTTATCACTATATGATTTTCATTTGACGTCTGAAGATGTCGCGGTCAATGGAGAAACGGGTTTTGGATGGTCAGCGTCAATGTCGATAATTTCCGACGTTTCGTCTCCTCCGCTGGGGACTTCAGCTGTGGACCTCACACTAAGGTAGCAATAAGCATTTGGGTGCCGATCGACTGGGGCACTTCGAGTGGTCAGCAATCGCCAAGCGTACGACAGAAGGCCAAGATATAGGCCGCGAGGGAGAAACTTGACCAAACAAGATCAATACGAGTGGGTTTCGAAATAAAGACTTCTCCAAACAATTTCATCAGAGAGCTAGGGCAGAGTGATTTGGGGTTGTATGTAGTCCTTTTGAGAAGATTCCGAAACCGACTGGTCGCCTCCTACCCATTGCCTAAAAACAATGCAAACACGAATGTGGTAAGCAACCCTACAAACTCTCCGGCAGCATCCCAAAACCTCTTGTTTCTCAACTTGTGTCACTCATATTTTGCAGCATTAGCTTTCCTTTTCACAACTCACTTACTTCCCTATGCCGGGTCCCTTTTTAGCACATTATAATTTCAATCGTCTCTCGCGCGGGCGGGCGCTTGGGATTTTACGTGATCGATTGCGCGCCACTCGAATGCGGATCGGTCCCATGTCTCTCTTTCACCCTTGTCCACCACTATGCGGCGCTCAGCGACGGGAAGGTGGAATCTTGAGGGGGATTGGTGGAGAGAGGGGGGGGGAATTCTACTGGGGATGGGGGGGAGGGAGGGTCGGCCGTCGGGTTGGGACGAAACAATCGCCATGTTTGTCACGCGATGATGTTTTAATGAAAAATTACGGAGGCAGCTCACGTATGTCACGTGACGGGAAATAAATACTCTTCCGGTGCGCGATTCACCCTCTACTCCTTTTTAACTTCCTTCTCAGCGATCTCAAGGGGGTGGAGGAGTGGTGGTGGCGATGAAGAGGGGGGGGGGGCCCGAACCGCGTTTCCCTTCTCCAGACGCCGGATGGGGGAGGGAAACGCGAAGGAAGGATGAGAGAGAAAGAGAGGGAGGACAAAGAAGAAATGTTGCCGGACGTCTTCTGCGTGCGAGAGAAAGCCCTCATCTACCACGCGATGAATTCAGCATCACGGATGGTGGGTGGATGCGTGCTCAGGTGCTCACGCGTGTCGTCATCGTCAATGGTCATCAGGTCCAGCCTCGGACGCCCCTCTCCCCTCGCAGCCAGGCCAGTCTCCGATTGTCCGACCTTTTTACGTCCCTTCGCTTCCTCCTCACCCATTGTCTGGTTCACGCATCTCTTCTGGAGTCTCCCTCTGTTACTCTTCCCGCTCACTCTGCCTTCCACATTGAGCTATTCTGCTTCTGCGTAAATATACTTCGTGAATTTTTATCACGTATCTTCATATCGGTGCTCTACACAGTGTTCCCTCTCCTATAACTCTTCTCTATTGTTTGAAGTTGGCTATTTAACCTTTTTAGTCTTCGACAGCACATTCCCATGCATGGATACATCCATCTTTTATCCGTTGCGGCCTCCGTCTACATCTCGCCTTTTGAGAGAAACACAAACAGAAATATATTCGTATTGATGTAGTGCCTTCTAATTTAGAGGCTCATATTTTGTGCGTTGTTTAGATTGTTCCTATTATCGAAAGCCTCATCCGCTTACGTCACGTATATTCTCTAAAGTCCATATTCTCTTTTGGTTACTACTGATTCAACCTCCTATATGGATAAATAAGCAAGGGAATAGATCTAAAAATTTATGTCATTCTTTAATAAACACTTAAGAATAGTATGTCAGCATTATTTTAATCTAAAAAAATGAAGACAAATTATTTGTGGAAAAAAGTGGAGTATTTAATAGGTAAATTGGAAAACCACATCCACATACCACGTGGTTATTTGAATTCCAAGAAATGCAAATAGATTGAGCTCTTACGAAACAAAATGATGTTTTAATGGCACTGCCGATACTACGGATAATGGTTGAAGTGGGAAGATTGGGTTTCCGATCGAGCCCTTGCTGAAGAGAATGCTATTTCAGTCATTCCTTGCGGCTAATTTCAGCAAGAACATTGTTTTTAACTTGCAAATGAAGTGGTGGAATTTTATAAAATTTGATTCCCTATTACTTTCAAGTATATATGTTTATTTTTATAATTATATATATATATATTATATAAGTATATATATATATTATAAGGTATATATACAAGTATATATACAAGTATATATACAAGTATATATGTATATTTGTGGTTCCGCGGTAGTCCAGTGGGTAGAGCGTTAGACTGCTGACCGGAGGGTCCCGGGTTCGATTCCCGGGCAAGGTACTCTGGGCACCTGCAGCTCCACCTCAGGCTCCACCCCAGCTAAAGTGATTTTTCGGGTACCAGGTCTTCCTGGGAAACCATAACCGGCACAGGGAAAGGATCTGGCCCCCCTACCCTGATGTGTGAATTTTCACACGCCGTATAGGGCTTAGTACTGGGTGATCTCTACCATCACCTACTAAACCGACCTTCGCGTTGATTACTGTGTTTATGGTGATATGTATATATAAGTATATATATACATTTACAATTAATTTTGCCCTGATGAAGGTGGCTGGGACCACCTAATCCCAGTCAAGACCACCTAGTCAAGTTAGTGGTGTTTGTGTTCCGGTTAATCTTTTTATTTTAACACGATTAAATGCAAGTGTGCTCAAGAAATTAGTGAAGGTCATGAAGGCGCCTTCTGTGTTATATATGTATGTACATTGTTATTCACATCCGTGAGACTTTCACATAAGGCTCCGCCATCTCTCCCTCTCACAGCCGTTCCTTACACCCATTTCCCGCATGCTCCGTCCAATTCCCATCATACCTGAGAAGCAAAGGGAACGTGTGGGGAAAAGGATAATTGCTTGGGATCAAGCAACCTACGCCGAATTTAATCGTTTTCTCTGAACAAGTAGGGCTGTTTTTTTCATTTTTCAGGATTTACCTCATCCTATTTTGTCAAATATATGTATTTTTATATGGGCCACATGCATGTATATATATATATATATATATATATATATATATATATATATATATATATATAAAATAAATAAATATATATATATATATGCATGCAATCACATAATCTATATAAATTTATATATATATTATGTGGAAGAACTCACGAGAGCAATACAAAACTGAGGCTGACCTGCGGGAGGCCGAAAGCTCAAACTTTCTAAATTGTGTGTCCTTTTACGTGTTATATATTTTTATGTTCTATTGTGCTCTCCAAATGTTATTTATGCAATATATATATTTTTTAACTATGTATATACAGTTAAAATTCGGAGGGCACAATAGAACATGAAAATAGATAACACGTAAAAGGACACTAACGATGTAGAAAGTTTGAGCTTTCGGCCTTCTCTCAGGCCTTCTTCAGGTCAGACTCAGTTTTGTATTGCTCTTGTGACTATATACATATATAATATATATATATATAAGGGATAGGAACACATAGAAAGGACGAACACAGGAGAGGTTGGGGAAGGAGGAATCGAACAGATCACAAGCGCAAAATATTTCCTTGACCGGGACTTGAACGCAGAATCTTTCCATTCGCCGGGCGGGATGCTCAAACCACTTGAGCTATCGAGGAAACGTAGGATGAGGTAAATGGTGAAAATGAAAAAACAGCCCTACTTGTTCAGAGAAAACGAATAAATTCGGCGTAGGTTGCTTGATCCCAAGCAATTATCCTTTTCCCCATACGTTCCCTTTGCTTCTCAGGTATGATGGGAATTGGACGGAGCGTGCGGAAAATGGGTGTAAGGAACGGCTGTGTGTGAGAGAGAGAGGGAGAGAGTTGGCGGAGCTCTTCCCTTGCACGTGATCCCTTCCGGCAGGCCGGTTTTCGGGTAAGCCTCACAGAATGCGGACCGAAGATCCCAAATTTTTTGCCCATCCCATCAAACTGGAAGGCTCGCCCTCCCCCCACCTTTAGCCTTGATCCCTTCGCGTCCATCCCGGTTCCCCTCGCCCAATCGTGGGTCTCGGCCAACCACGTTCTGGAGTACTAAGGCGGCCCAGAGCAGACGAGACTGAAGAAACTTGTTCATTTTTAAACTGAGGTCGTCCTAATTTACATTTTTATGACAATTTATGGCCTTTTCATGGTAATTGCAACGACGAGAATCTAGTATTTGATCTCCCCAATATCCGTACCGTGA